>NW_026729769.1:0-39377 GCF_030272615.1 Cryptomeria japonica | reverse complement strand
GTGGGCAGCGAGGTGCGCACCTTTGATGCGATGCCTTCACTAATTTCCATAAAAGGCAAAAAAAAAACGAGATTTTAAAATTTCCGTTTTGAAAGATAGTGAGAAAAAGGGAATGCTGGTGCCATCTTGAGCCCGCCCTGGTGCGCAGCCCAGCCAAGGTTTGCGCACCAAGGTGCCCACCCTGGCGAAGGTGCGCGCCCGGGCAATTAACCCAACTTCCAACTTCGCGCGCGCCAGGGTGGGAGCGCACCCAACAACCGGGCCTGGGAAGAGCCAATGCGAGAAACCCCACCAAACTCTCTGACAAAAAAAGAGGGGGCGCTCCAGTAACCCCGCTTCGGAGCGCACCCTGGGCAAACCCAGCCAAGGTGCCCACCCCGGCCAAGGTGCAGGCGAGGTGCGCACCCGGGGCAAACCGGGCTCCGACAACGTGCACGCCGCACCTTGGAGCACACTTCGTAGCGCTCCCGGGTGCGCACCTCAGAGCACACCAAGGTGGGCAGCGAGGTGCGCACCTTTGATGCGCTGCCTTCACTAATTTCCAGAAAAGGCAAAAAAAAAAGGAGATTTTAAAATTTCCGTTTTGAAAGATAGTGAAAAAAACGGAACGCGCGTGCCATCTTGAGCCCGCCCTGGTGCGCAGCCCAGGTAAGGTGCCACCCTGGCAAAGGTGCGCACCCGGGCAATTAACCCTACTTCCGACTTCGTGCGCGCCAGGGTGGCAACCGGGCCTCGGAAGAGCCAATGCGAGAAACCCCACCAAACGCTCCGACAAAAAAAGAGGCGGCGCTCCAATAACCCCGCTTCGGAGCGCAGCCGGGGCAAACCAAGCCAAGGTGCCCACCCCGACGAAGGTGCACGCGAGGTGCGCACCCGGGGCAAACCGGGCTCCGACAACGTGCACGCAGCACCTTGGAGCACACTTCGAAGCACTCCCGGGTGCCCACCGGCGTTGCGCACCGTGGTGGGCAGCGAGGTGCGCACCTTTGATGCGCTGCCTTCACTAATTTCCAGAAAAAGGCAAAAAAAAATGAGATTTTAAAATTTCCGTTTTGAAAGATAGTGAAAAAAAAGGAACGCGGGTGCCATCTTGAGCCCGCCCTGGTGCGCAGCCCAGGCAAGGCATGCGCACCAAGGTGCCCACCCGAGGTGCACACCCGGGGCAAACCGGGCTCCGACTTCGTGCAGGCCGCACCTTGGAGCACACTTCGGAGCGCTCCTTGGTGCGCACCATGGTGCCCACCAGGGCGCACCCGAGGCAAACCGGGCTCCGACTTCGTGCACGCCGCACCTTGGAGCACACATCGGAGCGCTCCCAGGTTCGCACCAGCGTTGCGCACCTTTGATGCGCTGCCTTCACTAATTTCCAGAAAAGGCAAAAAAAAACGATATTTTAAAATTTCCGTTCTGAAAGATAGTGAAAAAAACGGAACGCGGGTGCCATCTTGAGCCCTTCCTGATGCGCAGCCCAGGCAAGTTGTGCGCACCAAGGTGCCCACCCTGGCGGAGGTGCGCGCCCGGGGCAAACCGGGCTCCGACTTCGTGCACTGCATGGTGCCCACCAAGGCGCGCAACCCAGCCAAGGTGCCCACCGCAGCGAAGGTGCACGCGAGGTGCGCACCCGAGGTGCACACCCGGGGCAAACCGGGCTCCGACTTCGTGCACGCCGCACCTTGGAGCACACTTCAGAGCGCTCCTTGGTACGCACCAGGGCGCGCAACCCAGCCAAGGTGCTCACCCCGGCGAAGGTGCACGCGAGGTGCGCACCCGGGGCAAACCGGGCTCGGACTTCGTGCACGCCGCACCTTGGAGCACACATCGGAGCGCTCCCGGGTTCGCACCAGCATTGCGCACCTTTGATGCGCTGCCTTCACTAATTTCCAGAAAAGGCAAAAAAAAGAAAAAAATGAGATTTTAAAATTTCCGTTTTGAAAGATAGTGAAAAAAACGGAACGCGGGTGCCATCTTGAGCCCGCCCTGGTGTGCAGCCCAGGCAAGTTGTGCGCACCAAGGCACCCACCCTGGCCAAGGTGGGTCACGGGGTGGGTCCTAGGGTGGGTAACGGGGTGGGTACTAAGGTGCGTGCCAAGGTGGGTCATAGGGTGGGTGCCAAGGTGGGCACCAGGGTGGGTGTGCACCAACCCTAGCCAGGGTAGGTCACGGGGTGGTTGTCGGGGTGGGCGTCAAGGAGCCAAGGTGGGTGGCAAGTAGCCAAGTTGCGTGCCAAGGTGGGTGTCGGGGTGGGTGCCAAGGATCCAAGGTGGGTGCCAAGGAACCAAGGTGGGTGTCTGGGTGGGTGCCGAGGTGGGAGCCAGGGTGGGTCCCAAGGTGAGTGCAAAGGTGGGTGCCAGGGTCAAGGTGAGTGCCAATGTGGGTTCCAAGGTGCCAGGGTCAGGGTGAGTGCCAATGTGGGTTCAAAGGTGCTAAGTTGGGTGCGAGGTTGGGTGCGAGGGTGGGTGGGTGCCAAGGTGTGCTAGGTGGAAGCCCGGGTGGGTCGGCATCCCATGGGTGTCGAGTTGGGTGCCTGATGGGTGCTTCTTGTCAAGTTTTAGTCGTCGGGACTCATTTCGAGCCTTAGAGGTCGTTTCTTGTCCGGTTGCCCTGTCTTCGACCTGGGAACCCAATTTTGGTCCTCGGGTCCCATTTTTTTTTGTCTCGCATCCCACTTTTGGCCTGTGGCCTTTTCGGGGTCGATTCTCGTTTTGGGCATCAGAGCATGTTTCTTCTCCTAAAACCCAATATTTGTTTATTAAGTCTCGGAACACATTTTTGTTCTCGTGGACCCATCATGGGTCTTGGAACGCATTTGTGGTCCTTGGGTCCCATTTTGCATCCCGAAACTTGTGTTTTGGTGCTTGATCCCTATTTTGGGTGCCCACCTTGCACCAAGTGCGCACCCGGGGCAAACCGAGCGCCTTGGTGCACCGGGGCAAGATCGAGCGTGCACCCGAGGCGCCCCGAACATGCACCAAGGTGCACTCGGCCCACATGTGAGCGCAGGTCGTTGCGCCCGAGGTGGTGTGTGGGCACCGCGTTGCAGACGGGACACTGCACGCACACGACGCCCCCTCCAGGTGCACGCACGTAGGCCGGGCCGGGTGCACACCCGACGCCCTAGCAAGGTGCGCGCACCCGGGCAGGGCTCACACTTGGCGAACGGGGCGCACTTCGCGAGGGAGGGTGTGCACCTCGACGGGGGTGGGTGGCCGGGGTGGATTCGCACGTGGGTCGCGGTTTGCTAAGTACACACTGCGACAAGCTCATAACGGGTGCGATCATACCAGCGTTAGTGCACCGGATCCCATCAGAACTCCGCAGTTAAGCGCGCTTGGGCCGGAGTAGTACTGGGATGGGTGACCTCCCGGGAAGTCCCGGTGTTGCACCCTTTTTTAGTTTTTCGCCGGGCGTCGCAATGCTATTTGAATAAACCTTTTGCCCGTTTGCGTTCTCGTCGGGGCCGGGCCGGGCCGGGGTGCGCTGCCCGCACTACCGCGCGCGCGGGGGCGACACCGAGCGCGCACCCGAGGCGCCCCGAGCACACAGGCCACGGTGCAACCCGGGCGTTGTGCGCGCACCCCGGTGCGCCCGAGGTGCTGCGCGCGCACCCAGGTGAAATCGGTGTGCACCTCGGCCAGTGCGCGCTCGGTCGAGTCGCGCACGTTGGCCAAGGTGCACGGTGATGTTTCTTACTCTAAGGTTCCGCACCAGACGCCCGGGACAGGTGAGCGAAGCTGGGCGGGGCCGGGTGCGCGGCCGGGGCAGGTGCACGCAGCTGGAGAGAGCTTTGGAGCACACTTCGGAGCGCACCAATGATGCGCTCCATTCAAAAGTTTCCTGAAAAGGCAAAAAAAGTTGAGATTATAGAATTTCCCACTTGAGAGATTGTAAAAAAAAAAAATTTAAAATGAAGGAAACGCGGGTGCCAAGGTGTGCGCAGCCCAGCCAAGGTGTGCGCACCAAGGCGCCCACCCTGGCGAAGGTGCACGCAAGGTGCGCACCCGAGGCAAACCGGACAATTAACCCAACTTTCGACTTCGCGCGCACCTTGGAGCGCACTTCGGAGCGCTCCTTGGTGCGCACCAATCTTGGGCACCTCGGAGTGCACCATGGCGCCCACCAAGGTGCGCACCCGGGGCAAACCGAGCTCCGACTTCGTGCGCACCTTGGAGCGCACGAAAGGTGCGCACCATGGCGCCCACCAAGGTGCGCAGCCCAGCCAAGGCGTGCGCATCAAGGTGCGCACCCTGGCGAAGGTGCGCACCCGGGGCAAACCGAGCTCCGACTTCGTGCGCACCTTGGAGCGCACAAAAGGTGCGCAACCCAGCCAAGGTGTGCGCACCCCGGTCAAACCGAGCTCCGAATCGTGCGCACCAGAGGTGCACGCCATCGTGCGCACCTTGGAGCACACTTCGGAGCCCTCCTTGGTGCGCGCCGATGTTGCGCACCTCGGAGCGCACCCGGGGAAAACAATGCAATTAACCCGACTTTCGACTTCGTGGGCACCTCGGAGCGCTCTCGGGTTCGCACCTCGGAGCACACCGAGGTGCGCACCTTTGATGCGCTGCCTTCACCAATTTCCAGAAAAGGCAAGAAAACATTGAGAAGGTGTGCGCACCGAGGTGCCCACCCTGGCGAAGGTGCACGCGAGGTGCGCACCCGGGGCAAACCGGGCTCCGACTTCGTGCACGCCGCACCTTGGAGCACACTTCGGAGCGCTCCTTGGTGCGCACCAGGGCGCGCAACCCAGCCGAGGTGCCCACCCCGGCGAAGGTGCACGCGAGGTGCGCACCCGGGGCAAACCGGGCTCCGACTTCGTGCACGCCATGGTGCCCACCGCGGCGAAGGTGCACGCGAGGTGCGCACCCGGGGCAAACCGGGCTCCGACTTCGTGCACGCCGCACCTTGGAGCACACTTCGGAGCGCTCCTTGGTGCGCACCATGGTGCCCACCAGGGCGCGCAACCCCGCCGAAGGTGCACGCGAGGTGCGCACCCGGGGCAAACCGGGCTCCGACTTCGTGCACGCCGCACCTTGGAGCACACTTCGGAGCGCTCCTTGGTGCGCACCATGGTGCCCACCAGGGCGCGCAACCCCGCCGAAGGTGCACGCGAGGTGCGCACCCGGGGCAAACCGGGCTCCGACTTCGTGCACGCCATGGTGCGCACCGCGGCGAAGGTGCGCACCCGGGGCAAACCGGGCTCCGACTTCGTGCACGCCGCACCTTGGAGCACACTTCGGAGCGCTCCTTGGTGCGCACCAGGGCGCGCAACCCAGCCGAGGTGCCCACCCCGGCGAAGGTGCACGCGAGGTGCGTACCCGGGGCAAACCGGGCTCCGACTTCGTGCACGCCGCACCTTGGAGCACACTTCGGAGCGCTCCTTGGTGCGCACCATGGTGCCCACCAGGCCGCGCAACCCAGCCAAGGTGTGCGCACCAAGGTGCACGCGAGGTGCGCACCCGGGGCAAACCGGGGTCCGACTTCGTGCACGTCGCACCTTGGAGCACACATCGGGGCGCTCCCGGGTTCGCACCGGCGTTGCGCACCGTGGTGGGCACCTCGGAGCACACCAAGGTGGGCAGCGAGGTGCGCACCTTTGATGCGATGCCTTCACTAATTTCCATAAAAGGCAAAAAAAAAACGAGATTTTAAAATTTCCGTTTTGAAAGATAGTGAGAAAAAGGGAATGCTGGTGCCATCTTGAGCCCGCCCTGGTGCGCAGCCCAGCCAAGGTGTGCGCACCAAGGTGCCCACCCTGGCGAAGGTGCGCGCCCGGGCAATTAACCCAACTTCCAACTTCGCGCGCGCCAGGGTGGGAGCGCACCCAACAACCGGGCCTGGGAAGAGCCAATGCGAGAAACCCCACCAAACGCTCTGACAAAAAAAGAGGGGGCGCTCCAGTAACCCCGCTTCGGAGCGCACCCTGGGCAAACCCAGCCAAGGTGCCCACCCCGGCCAAGGTGCAGGCGAGGTGCGCACCCGGGGCAAACCGGGCTCCGACAACGTGCACGCCGCACCTTGGAGCACACTTCGTAGCGCTCCCGGGTGCGCACCTCAGAGCACACCAAGGTGGGCAGCGAGGTGCGCACCTTTGATGCGCTGCCTTCACTAATTTCCAGAAAAGGCAAAAAAAAAAGGAGATTTTAAAATTTCCGTTTTGAAAGATAGTGAAAAAAACGGAACGCGCGTGCCATCTTGAGCCCGCCCTGGTGCGCAGCCCAGGTAAGGTGCCCACCCTGGCAAAGGTGCGCACCCGGGCAATTAACCCTACTTCCGACTTCGTGCGCGCCAGGGTGGCAACCGGGCCTCGGAAGAGCCAATGCGAGAAACCCCACCAAACGCTCCGACAAAAAAAGAGGCGGCGCTCCAATAACCCCGCTTCGGAGCGCAGCCGGGGCAAACCCAGCCAAGGTGCCCACCCCGACGAAGGTGCACGCGAGGTGCGCACCCGGGGCAAACCGGGCTCCGACAACGTGCACGCAGCACCTTGGAGCACACTTCGAAGCACTCCCGGGTGCCCACCGGCGTTGCGCACCGTGGTGGGCAGCGAGGTGCGCACCTTTGATGCGCTGCCTTCACTAATTTCCAGAAAAAGGCAAAAAAAAATGAGATTTTAAAATTTCCGTTTTGAAAGATAGTGAAAAAAAAGGAACGCGGGTGCCATCTTGAGCCCGCCCTGGTGCGCAGCCCAGGCAAGGCATGCGCACCAAGGTGCCCACCCGAGGTGCACACCCGGGGCAAACCGGGCTCCGACTTCGTGCAGGCCGCACCTTGGAGCACACTTCGGAGCGCTCCTTGGTGCGCACCATGGTGCCCACCAGGGCGCGCAACCCAGCCAAGGTCTGCACACTAAGGTGCCCACCCCGGCGAAGGTGCACGCGAGGTGCGCACCCGGGGCAAACCGGGCTCCGACTTCGTGCACGCCATGGTGCCCACCGCGGCGAAGGTGCACGCGAGGTGCGCACCCGGGGCAAACCGGGCTCCGACTTCGTGCACGCCGCACCTTGGAGCACACTTCGGAGCGCTCCTTGGTGCGCACCATGGTGCCCACCAGGGCGCGCAACCCAGCCAAGGTGTGCGCACCAAGGTGCACGCGAGGTGCGCACCCGGGGCAAACCGGGGTCCGACTTCGTGCACGCCGCACCTTGGAGCACACATCGGAGCGCTCCCAGGTTCGCACCAGCGTTGCGCACCTTTGATGCGCTGCCTTCACTAATTTCCAGAAAAGGCAAAAAAAAACGATATTTTAAAATTTCCGTTCTGAAAGATAGTGAAAAAAACGGAACGCGGGTGCCATCTTGAGCCCTTCCTGGTGCGCAGCCCAGGCAAGTTGTGCGCACCAAGGTGCCCACCCTGGCGGAGGTGCGCGCCCGGGGCAAACCGGGCTCCGACTTCGTGCACTGCATGGTGCCCACCAAGGCGCGCAACCCAGCCAAGGTGCCCACCGCAGCGAAGGTGCACGCGAGGTGCACACCCGGGGCAAACCGGGCTCCGACTTCGTGCACGCCGCACCTTGGAGCACACTTCAGAGCGCTCCTTGGTGCGCACCAGGGCGCGCAACCCAGCCGAGGTGCCCACCCCGGCGAAGGTGCACGCGAGGTGCGCACCCGGGGCAAACCGGGCTCCGACTTCGTGCACGCCATGGTGCCCACCGCGGCGAAGGTGCGCACCCGGGGCAAACCGGGCTCCGACTTCGTGCACGCCGCACCTTGGAGCACACTTCGGAGCGCTCCTTGGTGCGCACCATGGTGCCCACCAGGCCGCGCAACCCAGCCAAGGTGTGCGCACCAAGGTGCACGCGAGGTGCGCACCCGGGGCAAACCGGGGTCCGACTTCGTGCACGCCGCACCTTGGAGCACACATCGGGGCGCTCCCGGGTTCGCACCGGCGTTGCGCACCGTGGTGGGCACCTCGGAGCACACCAAGGTGGGCAGCGAGGTGCGCACCTTTGATGCGATGCCTTCACTAATTTCCATAAAAGGCAAAAAAAAAACGAGATTTTAAAATTTCCGTTTTGAAAGATAGTGAGAAAAAGGGAATGCTGGTGCCATCTTGAGCCCGCCCTGGTGCGCAGCCCAGCCAAGGTTTGCGCACCAAGGTGCCCACCCTGGCGAAGGTGCGCGCCCGGGCAATTAACCCAACTTCCAACTTCGCGCGCGCCAGGGTGGGAGCGCACCCAACAACCGGGCCTGGGAAGAGCCAATGCGAGAAACCCCACCAAACTCTCTGACAAAAAAAGAGGGGGCGCTCCAGTAACCCCGCTTCGGAGCGCACCCTGGGCAAACCCAGCCAAGGTGCCCACCCCGGCCAAGGTGCAGGCGAGGTGCGCACCCGGGGCAAACCGGGCTCCGACAACGTGCACGCCGCACCTTGGAGCACACTTCGTAGCGCTCCCGGGTGCGCACCTCAGAGCACACCAAGGTGGGCAGCGAGGTGCGCACCTTTGATGCGCTGCCTTCACTAATTTCCAGAAAAGGCAAAAAAAAAAGGAGATTTTAAAATTTCCGTTTTGAAAGATAGTGAAAAAAACGGAACGCGCGTGCCATCTTGAGCCCGCCCTGGTGCGCAGCCCAGGTAAGGTGCCACCCTGGCAAAGGTGCGCACCCGGGCAATTAACCCTACTTCCGACTTCGTGCGCGCCAGGGTGGCAACCGGGCCTCGGAAGAGCCAATGCGAGAAACCCCACCAAACGCTCCGACAAAAAAAGAGGCGGCGCTCCAATAACCCCGCTTCGGAGCGCAGCCGGGGCAAACCAAGCCAAGGTGCCCACCCCGACGAAGGTGCACGCGAGGTGCGCACCCGGGGCAAACCGGGCTCCGACAACGTGCACGCAGCACCTTGGAGCACACTTCGAAGCACTCCCGGGTGCCCACCGGCGTTGCGCACCGTGGTGGGCAGCGAGGTGCGCACCTTTGATGCGCTGCCTTCACTAATTTCCAGAAAAAGGCAAAAAAAAATGAGATTTTAAAATTTCCGTTTTGAAAGATAGTGAAAAAAAAGGAACGCGGGTGCCATCTTGAGCCCGCCCTGGTGCGCAGCCCAGGCAAGGCATGCGCACCAAGGTGCCCACCCGAGGTGCACACCCGGGGCAAACCGGGCTCCGACTTCGTGCAGGCCGCACCTTGGAGCACACTTCGGAGCGCTCCTTGGTGCGCACCATGGTGCCCACCAGGGCGCACCCGAGGCAAACCGGGCTCCGACTTCGTGCACGCCGCACCTTGGAGCACACATCGGAGCGCTCCCAGGTTCGCACCAGCGTTGCGCACCTTTGATGCGCTGCCTTCACTAATTTCCAGAAAAGGCAAAAAAAAACGATATTTTAAAATTTCCGTTCTGAAAGATAGTGAAAAAAACGGAACGCGGGTGCCATCTTGAGCCCTTCCTGATGCGCAGCCCAGGCAAGTTGTGCGCACCAAGGTGCCCACCCTGGCGGAGGTGCGCGCCCGGGGCAAACCGGGCTCCGACTTCGTGCACTGCATGGTGCCCACCAAGGCGCGCAACCCAGCCAAGGTGCCCACCGCAGCGAAGGTGCACGCGAGGTGCGCACCCGAGGTGCACACCCGGGGCAAACCGGGCTCCGACTTCGTGCACGCCGCACCTTGGAGCACACTTCAGAGCGCTCCTTGGTACGCACCAGGGCGCGCAACCCAGCCAAGGTGCTCACCCCGGCGAAGGTGCACGCGAGGTGCGCACCCGGGGCAAACCGGGCTCGGACTTCGTGCACGCCGCACCTTGGAGCACACATCGGAGCGCTCCCGGGTTCGCACCAGCATTGCGCACCTTTGATGCGCTGCCTTCACTAATTTCCAGAAAAGGCAAAAAAAAGAAAAAAATGAGATTTTAAAATTTCCGTTTTGAAAGATAGTGAAAAAAACGGAACGCGGGTGCCATCTTGAGCCCGCCCTGGTGTGCAGCCCAGGCAAGTTGTGCGCACCAAGGCACCCACCCTGGCCAAGGTGGGTCACGGGGTGGGTCCTAGGGTGGGTAACGGGGTGGGTACTAAGGTGCGTGCCAAGGTGGGTCATAGGGTGGGTGCCAAGGTGGGCACCAGGGTGGGTGTGCACCAACCCTAGCCAGGGTAGGTCACGGGGTGGTTGTCGGGGTGGGCGTCAAGGAGCCAAGGTGGGTGGCAAGTAGCCAAGTTGCGTGCCAAGGTGGGTGTCGGGGTGGGTGCCAAGGATCCAAGGTGGGTGCCAAGGAACCAAGGTGGGTGTCTGGGTGGGTGCCGAGGTGGGAGCCAGGGTGGGTCCCAAGGTGAGTGCAAAGGTGGGTGCCAGGGTCAAGGTGAGTGCCAATGTGGGTTCCAAGGTGCCAGGGTCAGGGTGAGTGCCAATGTGGGTTCAAAGGTGCTAAGTTGGGTGCGAGGTTGGGTGCGAGGGTGGGTGGGTGCCAAGGTGTGCTAGGTGGAAGCCCGGGTGGGTCGGCATCCCATGGGTGTCGAGTTGGGTGCCTGATGGGTGCTTCTTGTCAAGTTTTAGTCGTCGGGACTCATTTCGAGCCTTAGAGGTCGTTTCTTGTCCGGTTGCCCTGTCTTCGACCTGGGAACCCAATTTTGGTCCTCGGGTCCCATTTTTTTTTGTCTCGCATCCCACTTTTGGCCTGTGGCCTTTTCGGGGTCGATTCTCGTTTTGGGCATCAGAGCATGTTTCTTCTCCTAAAACCCAATATTTGTTTATTAAGTCTCGGAACACATTTTTGTTCTCGTGGACCCATCATGGGTCTTGGAACGCATTTGTGGTCCTTGGGTCCCATTTTGCATCCCGAAACTTGTGTTTTGGTGCTTGATCCCTATTTTGGGTGCCCACCTTGCACCAAGTGCGCACCCGGGGCAAACCGAGCGCCTTGGTGCACCGGGGCAAGATCGAGCGTGCACCCGAGGCGCCCCGAACATGCACCAAGGTGCACTCGGCCCACATGTGAGCGCAGGTCGTTGCGCCCGAGGTGGTGTGTGGGCACCGCGTTGCAGACGGGACACTGCACGCACACGACGCCCCCTCCAGGTGCACGCACGTAGGCCGGGCCGGGTGCACACCCGACGCCCTAGCAAGGTGCGCGCACCCGGGCAGGGCTCACACTTGGCGAACGGGGCGCACTTCGCGAGGGAGGGTGTGCACCTCGACGGGGGTGGGTGGCCGGGGTGGATTCGCACGTGGGTCGCGGTTTGCTAAGTACACACTGCGACAAGCTCATAACGGGTGCGATCATACCAGCGTTAGTGCACCGGATCCCATCAGAACTCCGCAGTTAAGCGCGCTTGGGCCGGAGTAGTACTGGGATGGGTGACCTCCCGGGAAGTCCCGGTGTTGCACCCTTTTTTAGTTTTTCGCCGGGCGTCGCAATGCTATTTGAATAAACCTTTTGCCCGTTTGCGTTCTCGTCGGGGCCGGGCCGGGCCGGGGTGCGCTGCCCGCACTACCGCGCGCGCGGGGGCGACACCGAGCGCGCACCCGAGGCGCCCCGAGCACACAGGCCACGGTGCAACCCGGGCGTTGTGCGCGCACCCCGGTGCGCCCGAGGTGCTGCGCGCGCACCCAGGTGAAATCGGTGTGCACCTCGGCCAGTGCGCGCTCGGTCGAGTCGCGCACGTTGGCCAAGGTGCACGGTGATGTTTCTTACTCTAAGGTTCCGCACCAGACGCCCGGGACAGGTGAGCGAAGCTGGGCGGGGCCGGGTGCGCGGCCGGGGCAGGTGCACGCAGCTGGAGAGAGCTTTGGAGCACACTTCGGAGCGCACCAATGATGCGCTCCATTCAAAAGTTTCCTGAAAAGGCAAAAAAAGTTGAGATTATAGAATTTCCCACTTGAGAGATTGTAAAAAAAAAAAATTTAAAATGAAGGAAACGCGGGTGCCAAGGTGTGCGCAGCCCAGCCAAGGTGTGCGCACCAAGGCGCCCACCCTGGCGAAGGTGCACGCAAGGTGCGCACCCGAGGCAAACCGGACAATTAACCCAACTTTCGACTTCGCGCGCACCTTGGAGCGCACTTCGGAGCGCTCCTTGGTGCGCACCAATCTTGGGCACCTCGGAGTGCACCATGGCGCCCACCAAGGTGCGCACCCGGGGCAAACCGAGCTCCGACTTCGTGCGCACCTTGGAGCGCACGAAAGGTGCGCACCATGGCGCCCACCAAGGTGCGCAGCCCAGCCAAGGCGTGCGCATCAAGGTGCGCACCCTGGCGAAGGTGCGCACCCGGGGCAAACCGAGCTCCGACTTCGTGCGCACCTTGGAGCGCACAAAAGGTGCGCAACCCAGCCAAGGTGTGCGCACCCCGGTCAAACCGAGCTCCGAATCGTGCGCACCAGAGGTGCACGCCATCGTGCGCACCTTGGAGCACACTTCGGAGCCCTCCTTGGTGCGCGCCGATGTTGCGCACCTCGGAGCGCACCCGGGGAAAACAATGCAATTAACCCGACTTTCGACTTCGTGGGCACCTCGGAGCGCTCTCGGGTTCGCACCTCGGAGCACACCGAGGTGCGCACCTTTGATGCGCTGCCTTCACCAATTTCCAGAAAAGGCAAGAAAACATTGAGAAGGTGTGCGCACCGAGGTGCCCACCCTGGCGAAGGTGCACGCGAGGTGCGCACCCGGGGCAAACCGGGCTCCGACTTCGTGCACGCCGCACCTTGGAGCACACTTCGGAGCGCTCCTTGGTGCGCACCAGGGCGCGCAACCCAGCCGAGGTGCCCACCCCGGCGAAGGTGCACGCGAGGTGCGCACCCGGGGCAAACCGGGCTCCGACTTCGTGCACGCCATGGTGCCCACCGCGGCGAAGGTGCACGCGAGGTGCGCACCCGGGGCAAACCGGGCTCCGACTTCGTGCACGCCGCACCTTGGAGCACACTTCGGAGCGCTCCTTGGTGCGCACCATGGTGCCCACCAGGGCGCGCAACCCCGCCGAAGGTGCACGCGAGGTGCGCACCCGGGGCAAACCGGGCTCCGACTTCGTGCACGCCGCACCTTGGAGCACACTTCGGAGCGCTCCTTGGTGCGCACCATGGTGCCCACCAGGGCGCGCAACCCCGCCGAAGGTGCACGCGAGGTGCGCACCCGGGGCAAACCGGGCTCCGACTTCGTGCACGCCATGGTGCGCACCGCGGCGAAGGTGCGCACCCGGGGCAAACCGGGCTCCGACTTCGTGCACGCCGCACCTTGGAGCACACTTCGGAGCGCTCCTTGGTGCGCACCAGGGCGCGCAACCCAGCCGAGGTGCCCACCCCGGCGAAGGTGCACGCGAGGTGCGTACCCGGGGCAAACCGGGCTCCGACTTCGTGCACGCCGCACCTTGGAGCACACTTCGGAGCGCTCCTTGGTGCGCACCATGGTGCCCACCAGGCCGCGCAACCCAGCCAAGGTGTGCGCACCAAGGTGCACGCGAGGTGCGCACCCGGGGCAAACCGGGGTCCGACTTCGTGCACGCCGCACCTTGGAGCACACATCGGGGCGCTCCCGGGTTCGCACCGGCGTTGCGCACCATGGTGGGCACCTCGGAGCACACCAAGGTGGGCAGCGAGGTGCGCACCTTTGATGCGATGCCTTCACTAATTTCCATAAAAGGCAAAAAAAAAACGAGATTTTAAAATTTCCGTTTTGAAAGATAGTGAGAAAAAGGGAATGCTGGTGCCATCTTGAGCCCGCCCTGGTGCGCAGCCCAGCCAAGGTGTGCGCACCAAGGTGCCCACCCTGGCGAAGGTGCGCGCCCGGGCAATTAACCCAACTTCCAACTTCGCGCGCGCCAGGGTGGGAGCGCACCCAACAACCGGGCCTGGGAAGAGCCAATGCGAGAAACCCCACCAAACGCTCTGACAAAAAAAGAGGGGGCGCTCCAGTAACCCCGCTTCGGAGCGCACCCTGGGCAAACCCAGCCAAGGTGCCCACCCCGGCCAAGGTGCAGGCGAGGTGCGCACCCGGGGCAAACCGGGCTCCGACAACGTGCACGCCGCACCTTGGAGCACACTTCGTAGCGCTCCCGGGTGCGCACCTCAGAGCACACCAAGGTGGGCAGCGAGGTGCGCACCTTTGATGCGCTGCCTTCACTAATTTCCAGAAAAGGCAAAAAAAAAAGGAGATTTTAAAATTTCCGTTTTGAAAGATAGTGAAAAAAACGGAACGCGCGTGCCATCTTGAGCCCGCCCTGGTGCGCAGCCCAGGTAAGGTGCCCACCCTGGCAAAGGTGCGCACCCGGGCAATTAACCCTACTTCCGACTTCGTGCGCGCCAGGGTGGCAACCGGGCCTCGGAAGAGCCAATGCGAGAAACCCCACCAAACGCTCCGACAAAAAAAGAGGCGGCGCTCCAATAACCCCGCTTCGGAGCGCAGCCGGGGCAAACCCAGCCAAGGTGCCCACCCCGACGAAGGTGCACGCGAGGTGCGCACCCGGGGCAAACCGGGCTCCGACAACGTGCACGCAGCACCTTGGAGCACACTTCGAAGCACTCCCGGGTGCCCACCGGCGTTGCGCACCGTGGTGGGCAGCGAGGTGCGCACCTTTGATGCGCTGCCTTCACTAATTTCCAGAAAAAGGCAAAAAAAAATGAGATTTTAAAATTTCCGTTTTGAAAGATAGTGAAAAAAAAGGAACGCGGGTGCCATCTTGAGCCCGCCCTGGTGCGCAGCCCAGGCAAGGCATGCGCACCAAGGTGCCCACCCGAGGTGCACACCCGGGGCAAACCGGGCTCCGACTTCGTGCAGGCCGCACCTTGGAGCACACTTCGGAGCGCTCCTTGGTGCGCACCATGGTGCCCACCAGGGCGCGCAACCCAGCCAAGGTCTGCACACTAAGGTGCCCACCCCGGCGAAGGTGCACGCGAGGTGCGCACCCGGGGCAAACCGGGCTCCGACTTCGTGCACGCCATGGTGCCCACCGCGGCGAAGGTGCACGCGAGGTGCGCACCCGGGGCAAACCGGGCTCCGACTTCGTGCACGCCGCACCTTGGAGCACACTTCGGAGCGCTCCTTGGTGCGCACCATGGTGCCCACCAGGGCGCGCAACCCAGCCAAGGTGTGCGCACCAAGGTGCACGCGAGGTGCGCACCCGGGGCAAACCGGGGTCCGACTTCGTGCACGCCGCACCTTGGAGCACACATCGGAGCGCTCCCAGGTTCGCACCAGCGTTGCGCACCTTTGATGCGCTGCCTTCACTAATTTCCAGAAAAGGCAAAAAAAAACGATATTTTAAAATTTCCGTTCTGAAAGATAGTGAAAAAAACGGAACGCGGGTGCCATCTTGAGCCCTTCCTGGTGCGCAGCCCAGGCAAGTTGTGCGCACCAAGGTGCCCACCCTGGCGGAGGTGCGCGCCCGGGGCAAACCGGGCTCCGACTTCGTGCACTGCATGGTGCCCACCAAGGCGCGCAACCCAGCCAAGGTGCCCACCGCAGCGAAGGTGCACGCGAGGTGCACACCCGGGGCAAACCGGGCTCCGACTTCGTGCACGCCGCACCTTGGAGCACACTTCAGAGCGCTCCTTGGTGCGCACCAGGGCGCGCAACCCAGCCGAGGTGCCCACCCCGGCGAAGGTGCACGCGAGGTGTGCACCCGGGGCAAACCGGGCTCCGACTTCGTGCACGCCATGGTGCCCACCGCGGCGAAGGTGCGCACCCGGGGCAAACCGGGCTCCGACTTCGTGCACGCCGCACCTTGGAGCACACTTCGGAGCGCTCCTTGGTGCGCACCATGGTGCCCACCAGGCCGCGCAACCCAGCCAAGGTGTGCGCACCAAGGTGCACGCGAGGTGCGCACCCGGGGCAAACCGGGGTCCGACTTCGTGCACGCCGCACCTTGGAGCACACATCGGGGCGCTCCCGGGTTCGCACCGGCGTTGCGCACCGTGGTGGGCACCTCGGAGCACACCAAGGTGGGCAGCGAGGTGCGCACCTTTGATGCGATGCCTTCACTAATTTCCATAAAAGGCAAAAAAAAAACGAGATTTTAAAATTTCCGTTTTGAAAGATAGTGAGAAAAAGGGAATGCTGGTGCCATCTTGAGCCCGCCCTGGTGCGCAGCCCAGCCAAGGTTTGCGCACCAAGGTGCCCACCCTGGCGAAGGTGCGCGCCCGGGCAATTAACCCAACTTCCAACTTCGCGCGCGCCAGGGTGGGAGCGCACCCAACAACCGGGCCTGGGAAGAGCCAATGCGAGAAACCCCACCAAACTCTCTGACAAAAAAAGAGGGGGCGCTCCAGTAACCCCGCTTCGGAGCGCACCCTGGGCAAACCCAGCCAAGGTGCCCACCCCGGCCAAGGTGCAGGCGAGGTGCGCACCCGGGGCAAACCGGGCTCCGACAACGTGCACGCCGCACCTTGGAGCACACTTCGTAGCGCTCCCGGGTGCGCACCTCAGAGCACACCAAGGTGGGCAGCGAGGTGCGCACCTTTGATGCGCTGCCTTCACTAATTTCCAGAAAAGGCAAAAAAAAAAGGAGATTTTAAAATTTCCGTTTTGAAAGATAGTGAAAAAAACGGAACGCGCGTGCCATCTTGAGCCCGCCCTGGTGCGCAGCCCAGGTAAGGTGCCACCCTGGCAAAGGTGCGCACCCGGGCAATTAACCCTACTTCCGACTTCGTGCGCGCCAGGGTGGCAACCGGGCCTCGGAAGAGCCAATGCGAGAAACCCCACCAAACGCTCCGACAAAAAAAGAGGCGGCGCTCCAATAACCCCGCTTCGGAGCGCAGCCGGGGCAAACCAAGCCAAGGTGCCCACCCCGACGAAGGTGCACGCGAGGTGCGCACCCGGGGCAAACCGGGCTCCGACAACGTGCACGCAGCACCTTGGAGCACACTTCGAAGCACTCCCGGGTGCCCACCGGCGTTGCGCACCGTGGTGGGCAGCGAGGTGCGCACCTTTGATGCGCTGCCTTCACTAATTTCCAGAAAAAGGCAAAAAAAAATGAGATTTTAAAATTTCCGTTTTGAAAGATAGTGAAAAAAAAGGAACGCGGGTGCCATCTTGAGCCCGCCCTGGTGCGCAGCCCAGGCAAGGCATGCGCACCAAGGTGCCCACCCGAGGTGCACACCCGGGGCAAACCGGGCTCCGACTTCGTGCAGGCCGCACCTTGGAGCACACTTCGGAGCGCTCCTTGGTGCGCACCATGGTGCCCACCAGGGCGCACCCGAGGCAAACCGGGCTCCGACTTCGTGCACGCCGCACCTTGGAGCACACATCGGAGCGCTCCCAGGTTCGCACCAGCGTTGCGCACCTTTGATGCGCTGCCTTCACTAATTTCCAGAAAAGGCAAAAAAAAACGATATTTTAAAATTTCCGTTCTGAAAGATAGTGAAAAAAACGGAACGCGGGTGCCATCTTGAGCCCTTCCTGATGCGCAGCCCAGGCAAGTTGTGCGCACCAAGGTGCCCACCCTGGCGGAGGTGCGCGCCCGGGGCAAACCGGGCTCCGACTTCGTGCACTGCATGGTGCCCACCAAGGCGCGCAACCCAGCCAAGGTGCCCACCGCAGCGAAGGTGCACGCGAGGTGCGCACCCGAGGTGCACACCCGGGGCAAACCGGGCTCCGACTTCGTGCACGCCGCACCTTGGAGCACACTTCAGAGCGCTCCTTGGTACGCACCAGGGCGCGCAACCCAGCCAAGGTGCTCACCCCGGCGAAGGTGCACGCGAGGTGCGCACCCGGGGCAAACCGGGCTCGGACTTCGTGCACGCCGCACCTTGGAGCACACATCGGAGCGCTCCCGGGTTCGCACCAGCATTGCGCACCTTTGATGCGCTGCCTTCACTAATTTCCAGAAAAGGCAAAAAAAAGAAAAAAATGAGATTTTAAAATTTCCGTTTTGAAAGATAGTGAAAAAAACGGAACGCGGGTGCCATCTTGAGCCCGCCCTGGTGTGCAGCCCAGGCAAGTTGTGCGCACCAAGGCACCCACCCTGGCCAAGGTGGGTCACGGGGTGGGTCCTAGGGTGGGTAACGGGGTGGGTACTAAGGTGCGTGCCAAGGTGGGTCATAGGGTGGGTGCCAAGGTGGGCACCAGGGTGGGTGTGCACCAACCCTAGCCAGGGTAGGTCACGGGGTGGTTGTCGGGGTGGGCGTCAAGGAGCCAAGGTGGGTGGCAAGTAGCCAAGTTGCGTGCCAAGGTGGGTGTCGGGGTGGGTGCCAAGGATCCAAGGTGGGTGCCAAGGAACCAAGGTGGGTGTCTGGGTGGGTGCCGAGGTGGGAGCCAGGGTGGGTCCCAAGGTGAGTGCAAAGGTGGGTGCCAGGGTCAAGGTGAGTGCCAATGTGGGTTCCAAGGTGCCAGGGTCAGGGTGAGTGCCAATGTGGGTTCAAAGGTGCTAAGTTGGGTGCGAGGTTGGGTGCGAGGGTGGGTGGGTGCCAAGGTGTGCTAGGTGGAAGCCCGGGTGGGTCGGCATCCCATGGGTGTCGAGTTGGGTGCCTGATGGGTGCTTCTTGTCAAGTTTTAGTCGTCGGGACTCATTTCGAGCCTTAGAGGTCGTTTCTTGTCCGGTTGCCCTGTCTTCGACCTGGGAACCCAATTTTGGTCCTCGGGTCCCATTTTTTTTTGTCTCGCATCCCACTTTTGGCCTGTGGCCTTTTCGGGGTCGATTCTCGTTTTGGGCATCAGAGCATGTTTCTTCTCCTAAAACCCAATATTTGTTTATTAAGTCTCGGAACACATTTTTGTTCTCGTGGACCCATCATGGGTCTTGGAACGCATTTGTGGTCCTTGGGTCCCATTTTGCATCCCGAAACTTGTGTTTTGGTGCTTGATCCCTATTTTGGGTGCCCACCTTGCACCAAGTGCGCACCCGGGGCAAACCGAGCGCCTTGGTGCACCGGGGCAAGATCGAGCGTGCACCCGAGGCGCCCCGAACATGCACCAAGGTGCACTCGGCCCACATGTGAGCGCAGGTCGTTGCGCCCGAGGTGGTGTGTGGGCACCGCGTTGCAGACGGGACACTGCACGCACACGACGCCCCCTCCAGGTGCACGCACGTAGGCCGGGCCGGGTGCACACCCGACGCCCTAGCAAGGTGCGCGCACCCGGGCAGGGCTCACACTTGGCGAACGGGGCGCACTTCGCGAGGGAGGGTGTGCACCTCGACGGGGGTGGGTGGCCGGGGTGGATTCGCACGTGGGTCGCGGTTTGCTAAGTACACACTGCGACAAGCTCATAACGGGTGCGATCATACCAGCGTTAGTGCACCGGATCCCATCAGAACTCCGCAGTTAAGCGCGCTTGGGCCGGAGTAGTACTGGGATGGGTGACCTCCCGGGAAGTCCCGGTGTTGCACCCTTTTTTAGTTTTTCGCCGGGCGTCGCAATGCTATTTGAATAAACCTTTTGCCCGTTTGCGTTCTCGTCGGGGCCGGGCCGGGCCGGGGTGCGCTGCCCGCACTACCGCGCGCGCGGGGGCGACACCGAGCGCGCACCCGAGGCGCCCCGAGCACACAGGCCACGGTGCAACCCGGGCGTTGTGCGCGCACCCCGGTGCGCCCGAGGTGCTGCGCGCGCACCCAGGTGAAATCGGTGTGCACCTCGGCCAGTGCGCGCTCGGTCGAGTCGCGCACGTTGGCCAAGGTGCACGGTGATGTTTCTTACTCTAAGGTTCCGCACCAGACGCCCGGGACAGGTGAGCGAAGCTGGGCGGGGCCGGGTGCGCGGCCGGGGCAGGTGCACGCAGCTGGAGAGAGCTTTGGAGCACACTTCGGAGCGCACCAATGATGCGCTCCATTCAAAAGTTTCCTGAAAAGGCAAAAAAAGTTGAGATTATAGAATTTCCCACTTGAGAGATTGTAAAAAAAAAAAATTTAAAATGAAGGAAACGCGGGTGCCAAGGTGTGCGCAGCCCAGCCAAGGTGTGCGCACCAAGGCGCCCACCCTGGCGAAGGTGCACGCAAGGTGCGCACCCGAGGCAAACCGGACAATTAACCCAACTTTCGACTTCGCGCGCACCTTGGAGCGCACTTCGGAGCGCTCCTTGGTGCGCACCAATCTTGGGCACCTCGGAGTGCACCATGGCGCCCACCAAGGTGCGCACCCGGGGCAAACCGAGCTCCGACTTCGTGCGCACCTTGGAGCGCACGAAAGGTGCGCACCATGGCGCCCACCAAGGTGCGCAGCCCAGCCAAGGCGTGCGCATCAAGGTGCGCACCCTGGCGAAGGTGCGCACCCGGGGCAAACCGAGCTCCGACTTCGTGCGCACCTTGGAGCGCACAAAAGGTGCGCAACCCAGCCAAGGTGTGCGCACCCCGGTCAAACCGAGCTCCGAATCGTGCGCACCAGAGGTGCACGCCATCGTGCGCACCTTGGAGCACACTTCGGAGCCCTCCTTGGTGCGCGCCGATGTTGCGCACCTCGGAGCGCACCCGGGGAAAACAATGCAATTAACCCGACTTTCGACTTCGTGGGCACCTCGGAGCGCTCTCGGGTTCGCACCTCGGAGCACACCGAGGTGCGCACCTTTGATGCGCTGCCTTCACCAATTTCCAGAAAAGGCAAGAAAACATTGAGAAGGTGTGCGCACCGAGGTGCCCACCCTGGCGAAGGTGCACGCGAGGTGCGCACCCGGGGCAAACCGGGCTCCGACTTCGTGCACGCCGCACCTTGGAGCACACTTCGGAGCGCTCCTTGGTGCGCACCAGGGCGCGCAACCCAGCCGAGGTGCCCACCCCGGCGAAGGTGCACGCGAGGTGCGCACCCGGGGCAAACCGGGCTCCGACTTCGTGCACGCCATGGTGCCCACCGCGGCGAAGGTGCACGCGAGGTGCGCACCCGGGGCAAACCGGGCTCCGACTTCGTGCACGCCGCACCTTGGAGCACACTTCGGAGCGCTCCTTGGTGCGCACCATGGTGCCCACCAGGGCGCGCAACCCCGCCAAAGGTGCACGCGAGGTGCGCACCCGGGGCAAACCGGGCTCCGACTTCGTGCACGCCGCACCTTGGAGCACACTTCGGAGCGCTCCTTGGTGCGCACCATGGTGCCCACCAGGGCGCGCAACCCCGCCGAAGGTGCACGCGAGGTGCGCACCCGGGGCAAACCGGGCTCCGACTTCGTGCACGCCATGGTGCGCACCGCGGCGAAGGTGCGCACCCGGGGCAAACCGGGCTCCGACTTCGTGCACGCCGCACCTTGGAGCACACTTCGGAGCGCTCCTTGGTGCGCACCAGGGCGCGCAACCCAGCCGAGGTGCCCACCCCGGCGAAGGTGCACGCGAGGTGCGTACCCGGGGCAAACCGGGCTCCGACTTCGTGCACGCCGCACCTTGGAGCACACTTCGGAGCGCTCCTTGGTGCGCACCATGGTGCCCACCAGGCCGCGCAACCCAGCCAAGGTGTGCGCACCAAGGTGCACGCGAGGTGCGCACCCGGGGCAAACCGGGGTCCGACTTCGTGCACGCCGCACCTTGGAGCACACATCGGGGCGCTCCCGGGTTCGCACCGGCGTTGCGCACCGTGGTGGGCACCTCGGAGCACACCAAGGTGGGCAGCGAGGTGCGCACCTTTGATGCGATGCCTTCACTAATTTCCATAAAAGGCAAAAAAAAAACGAGATTTTAAAATTTCCGTTTTGAAAGATAGTGAGAAAAAGGGAATGCTGGTGCCATCTTGAGCCCGCCCTGGTGCGCAGCCCAGCCAAGGTGTGCGCACCAAGGTGCCCACCCTGGCGAAGGTGCGCGCCCGGGCAATTAACCCAACTTCCAACTTCGCGCGCGCCAGGGTGGGAGCGCACCCAACAACCGGGCCTGGGAAGAGCCAATGCGAGAAACCCCACCAAACGCTCTGACAAAAAAAGAGGGGGCGCTCCAGTAACCCCGCTTCGGAGCGCACCCTGGGCAAACCCAGCCAAGGTGCCCACCCCGGCCAAGGTGCAGGCGAGGTGCGCACCCGGGGCAAACCGGGCTCCGACAACGTGCACGCCGCACCTTGGAGCACACTTCGTAGCGCTCCCGGGTGCGCACCTCAGAGCACACCAAGGTGGGCAGCGAGGTGCGCACCTTTGATGCGCTGCCTTCACTAATTTCCAGAAAAGGCAAAAAAAAAAGGAGATTTTAAAATTTCCGTTTTGAAAGATAGTGAAAAAAACGGAACGCGCGTGCCATCTTGAGCCCGCCCTGGTGCGCAGCCCAGGTAAGGTGCCCACCCTGGCAAAGGTGCGCACCCGGGCAATTAACCCTACTTCCGACTTCGTGCGCGCCAGGGTGGCAACCGGGCCTCGGAAGAGCCAATGCGAGAAACCCCACCAAACGCTCCGACAAAAAAAGAGGCGGCGCTCCAATAACCCCGCTTCGGAGCGCAGCCGGGGCAAACCCAGCCAAGGTGCCCACCCCGACGAAGGTGCACGCGAGGTGCGCACCCGGGGCAAACCGGGCTCCGACAACGTGCACGCAGCACCTTGGAGCACACTTCGAAGCACTCCCGGGTGCCCACCGGCGTTGCGCACCGTGGTGGGCAGCGAGGTGCGCACCTTTGATGCGCTGCCTTCACTAATTTCCAGAAAAAGGCAAAAAAAAATGAGATTTTAAAATTTCCGTTTTGAAAGATAGTGAAAAAAAAGGAACGCGGGTGCCATCTTGAGCCCGCCCTGGTGCGCAGCCCAGGCAAGGCATGCGCACCAAGGTGCCCACCCGAGGTGCACACCCGGGGCAAACCGGGCTCCGACTTCGTGCAGGCCGCACCTTGGAGCACACTTCGGAGCGCTCCTTGGTGCGCACCATGGTGCCCACCAGGGCGCGCAACCCAGCCAAGGTCTGCACACTAAGGTGCCCACCCCGGCGAAGGTGCACGCGAGGTGCGCACCCGGGGCAAACCGGGCTCCGACTTCGTGCACGCCATGGTGCCCACCGCGGCGAAGGTGCACGCGAGGTGCGCACCCGGGGCAAACCGGGCTCCGACTTCGTGCACGCCGCACCTTGGAGCACACTTCGGAGCGCTCCTTGGTGCGCACCATGGTGCCCACCAGGGCGCGCAACCCAGCCAAGGTGTGCGCACCAAGGTGCACGCGAGGTGCGCACCCGGGGCAAACCGGGGTCCGACTTCGTGCACGCCGCACCTTGGAGCACACATCGGAGCGCTCCCAGGTTCGCACCAGCGTTGCGCACCTTTGATGCGCTGCCTTCACTAATTTCCAGAAAAGGCAAAAAAAAACGATATTTTAAAATTTCCGTTCTGAAAGATAGTGAAAAAAACGGAACGCGGGTGCCATCTTGAGCCCTTCCTGGTGCGCAGCCCAGGCAAGTTGTGCGCACCAAGGTGCCCACCCTGGCGGAGGTGCGCGCCCGGGGCAAACCGGGCTCCGACTTCGTGCACTGCATGGTGCCCACCAAGGCGCGCAACCCAGCCAAGGTGCCCACCGCAGCGAAGGTGCACGCGAGGTGCACACCCGGGGCAAACCGGGCTCCGACTTCGTGCACGCCGCACCTTGGAGCACACTTCAGAGCGCTCCTTGGTGCGCACCAGGGCGCGCAACCCAGCCGAGGTGCCCACCCCGGCGAAGGTGCATGCGAGGTGCGCACCCGGGGCAAACCGGGCTCCGACTTCGTGCACGCCATGGTGCCCACCGCGGCGAAGGTGCGCACCCGGGGCAAACCGGGCTCCGACTTCGTGCACGCCGCACCTTGGAGCACACTTCGGAGCGCTCCTTGGTGCGCACCATGGTGCCCACCAGGCCGCGCAACCCAGCCAAGGTGTGCGCACCAAGGTGCACGCGAGGTGCGCACCCGGGGCAAACCGGGGTCCGACTTCGTGCACGCCGCACCTTGGAGCACACATCGGGGCGCTCCCGGGTTCGCACCGGCGTTGCGCACCGTGGTGGGCACCTCGGAGCACACCAAGGTGGGCAGCGAGGTGCGCACCTTTGATGCGATGCCTTCACTAATTTCCATAAAAGGCAAAAAAAAAACGAGATTTTAAAATTTCCGTTTTGAAAGATAGTGAGAAAAAGGGAATGCTGGTGCCATCTTGAGCCCGCCCTGGTGCGCAGCCCAGCCAAGGTTTGCGCACCAAGGTGCCCACCCTGGCGAAGGTGCGCGCCCGGGCAATTAACCCAACTTCCAACTTCGCGCGCGCCAGGGTGGGAGCGCACCCAACAACCGGGCCTGGGAAGAGCCAATGCGAGAAACCCCACCAAACTCTCTGACAAAAAAAGAGGGGGCGCTCCAGTAACCCCGCTTCGGAGCGCACCCTGGGCAAACCCAGCCAAGGTGCCCACCCCGGCCAAGGTGCAGGCGAGGTGCGCACCCGGGGCAAACCGGGCTCCGACAACGTGCACGCCGCACCTTGGAGCACACTTCGTAGCGCTCCCGGGTGCGCACCTCAGAGCACACCAAGGTGGGCAGCGAGGTGCGCACCTTTGATGCGCTGCCTTCACTAATTTCCAGAAAAGGCAAAAAAAAAAGGAGATTTTAAAATTTCCGTTTTGAAAGATAGTGAAAAAAACGGAACGCGCGTGCCATCTTGAGCCCGCCCTGGTGCGCAGCCCAGGTAAGGTGCCACCCTGGCAAAGGTGCGCACCCGGGCAATTAACCCTACTTCCGACTTCGTGCGCGCCAGGGTGGCAACCGGGCCTCGGAAGAGCCAATGCGAGAAACCCCACCAAACGCTCCGACAAAAAAAGAGGCGGCGCTCCAATAACCCCGCTTCGGAGCGCAGCCGGGGCAAACCAAGCCAAGGTGCCCACCCCGACGAAGGTGCACGCGAGGTGCGCACCCGGGGCAAACCGGGCTCCGACAACGTGCACGCAGCACCTTGGAGCACACTTCGAAGCACTCCCGGGTGCCCACCGGCGTTGCGCACCGTGGTGGGCAGCGAGGTGCGCACCTTTGATGCGCTGCCTTCACTAATTTCCAGAAAAAGGCAAAAAAAAATGAGATTTTAAAATTTCCGTTTTGAAAGATAGTGAAAAAAAAGGAACGCGGGTGCCATCTTGAGCCCGCCCTGGTGCGCAGCCCAGGCAAGGCATGCGCACCAAGGTGCCCACCCGAGGTGCACACCCGGGGCAAACCGGGCTCCGACTTCGTGCAGGCCGCACCTTGGAGCACACTTCGGAGCGCTCCTTGGTGCGCACCATGGTGCCCACCAGGGCGCACCCGAGGCAAACCGGGCTCCGACTTCGTGCACGCCGCACCTTGGAGCACACATCGGAGCGCTCCCAGGTTCGCACCAGCGTTGCGCACCTTTGATGCGCTGCCTTCACTAATTTCCAGAAAAGGCAAAAAAAAACGATATTTTAAAATTTCCGTTCTGAAAGATAGTGAAAAAAACGGAACGCGGGTGCCATCTTGAGCCCTTCCTGATGCGCAGCCCAGGCAAGTTGTGCGCACCAAGGTGCCCACCCTGGCGGAGGTGCGCGCCCGGGGCAAACCGGGCTCCGACTTCGTGCACTGCATGGTGCCCACCAAGGCGCGCAACCCAGCCAAGGTGCCCACCGCAGCGAAGGTGCACGCGAGGTGCGCACCCGAGGTGCACACCCGGGGCAAACCGGGCTCCGACTTCGTGCACGCCGCACCTTGGAGCACACTTCAGAGCGCTCCTTGGTACGCACCAGGGCGCGCAACCCAGCCAAGGTGCTCACCCCGGCGAAGGTGCACGCGAGGTGCGCACCCGGGGCAAACCGGGCTCGGACTTCGTGCACGCCGCACCTTGGAGCACACATCGGAGCGCTCCCGGGTTCGCACCAGCATTGCGCACCTTTGATGCGCTGCCTTCACTAATTTCCAGAAAAGGCAAAAAAAAGAAAAAAATGAGATTTTAAAATTTCCGTTTTGAAAGATAGTGAAAAAAACGGAACGCGGGTGCCATCTTGAGCCCGCCCTGGTGTGCAGCCCAGGCAAGTTGTGCGCACCAAGGCACCCACCCTGGCCAAGGTGGGTCACGGGGTGGGTCCTAGGGTGGGTAACGGGGTGGGTACTAAGGTGCGTGCCAAGGTGGGTCATAGGGTGGGTGCCAAGGTGGGCACCAGGGTGGGTGTGCACCAACCCTAGCCAGGGTAGGTCACGGGGTGGTTGTCGGGGTGGGCGTCAAGGAGCCAAGGTGGGTGGCAAGTAGCCAAGTTGCGTGCCAAGGTGGGTGTCGGGGTGGGTGCCAAGGATCCAAGGTGGGTGCCAAGGAACCAAGGTGGGTGTCTGGGTGGGTGCCGAGGTGGGAGCCAGGGTGGGTCCCAAGGTGAGTGCAAAGGTGGGTGCCAGGGTCAAGGTGAGTGCCAATGTGGGTTCCAAGGTGCCAGGGTCAGGGTGAGTGCCAATGTGGGTTCAAAGGTGCTAAGTTGGGTGCGAGGTTGGGTGCGAGGGTGGGTGGGTGCCAAGGTGTGCTAGGTGGAAGCCCGGGTGGGTCGGCATCCCATGGGTGTCGAGTTGGGTGCCTGATGGGTGCTTCTTGTCAAGTTTTAGTCGTCGGGACTCATTTCGAGCCTTAGAGGTCGTTTCTTGTCCGGTTGCCCTGTCTTCGACCTGGGAACCCAATTTTGGTCCTCGGGTCCCATTTTTTTTTGTCTCGCATCCCACTTTTGGCCTGTGGCCTTTTCGGGGTCGATTCTCGTTTTGGGCATCAGAGCATGTTTCTTCTCCTAAAACCCAATATTTGTTTATTAAGTCTCGGAACACATTTTTGTTCTCGTGGACCCATCATGGGTCTTGGAACGCATTTGTGGTCCTTGGGTCCCATTTTGCATCCCGAAACTTGTGTTTTGGTGCTTGATCCCTATTTTGGGTGCCCACCTTGCACCAAGTGCGCACCCGGGGCAAACCGAGCGCCTTGGTGCACCGGGGCAAGATCGAGCGTGCACCCGAGGCGCCCCGAACATGCACCAAGGTGCACTCGGCCCACATGTGAGCGCAGGTCGTTGCGCCCGAGGTGGTGTGTGGGCACCGCGTTGCAGACGGGACACTGCACGCACACGACGCCCCCTCCAGGTGCACGCACGTAGGCCGGGCCGGGTGCACACCCGACGCCCTAGCAAGGTGCGCGCACCCGGGCAGGGCTCACACTTGGCGAACGGGGCGCACTTCGCGAGGGAGGGTGTGCACCTCGACGGGGGTGGGTGGCCGGGGTGGATTCGCACGTGGGTCGCGGTTTGCTAAGTACACACTGCGACAATCTCATAACGGGTGCGATCATACCAGCGTTAGTGCACCGGATCCCATCAGAACTCCGCAGTTAAGCGCGCTTGGGCCGGAGTAGTACTGGGATGGGTGACCTCCCGGGAAGTCCCGGTGTTGCACCCTTTTTTAGTTTTTCGCCGGGCGTCGCAATGCTATTTGAATAAACCTTTTGCCCGTTTGCGTTCTCGTCGGGGCCGGGCCGGGCCGGGGTGCGCTGCCCGCACTACCGCGCGCGCGGGGGCGACACCGAGCGCGCACCCGAGGCGCCCCGAGCACACAGGCCACGGTGCAACCCGGGCGTTGTGCGCGCACCCCGGTGCGCCCGAGGTGCTGCGCGCGCACCCAGGTGAAATCGGTGTGCACCTCGGCCAGTGCGCGCTCGGTCGAGTCGCGCACGTTGGCCAAGGTGCACGGTGATGTTTCTTACTCTAAGGTTCCGCACCAGACGCCCGGGACAGGTGAGCGAAGCTGGGCGGGGCCGGGTGCGCGGCCGGGGCAGGTGCACGCAGCTGGAGAGAGCTTTGGAGCACACTTCGGAGCGCACCAATGATGCGCTCCATTCAAAAGTTTCCTGAAAAGGCAAAAAAAGTTGAGATTATAGAATTTCCCACTTGAGAGATTGTAAAAAAAAAAAATTTAAAATGAAGGAAACGCGGGTGCCAAGGTGTGCGCAGCCCAGCCAAGGTGTGCGCACCAAGGCGCCCACCCTGGCGAAGGTGCACGCAAGGTGCGCACCCGAGGCAAACCGGACAATTAACCCAACTTTCGACTTCGCGCGCACCTTGGAGCGCACTTCGGAGCGCTCCTTGGTGCGCACCAATCTTGGGCACCTCGGAGTGCACCATGGCGCCCACCAAGGTGCGCACCCGGGGCAAACCGAGCTCCGACTTCGTGCGCACCTTGGAGCGCACGAAAGGTGCGCACCATGGCGCCCACCAAGGTGCGCAGCCCAGCCAAGGCGTGCGCATCAAGGTGCGCACCCTGGCGAAGGTGCGCACCCGGGGCAAACCGAGCTCCGACTTCGTGCGCACCTTGGAGCGCACAAAAGGTGCGCAACCCAGCCAAGGTGTGCGCACCCCGGTCAAACCGAGCTCCGAATCGTGCGCACCAGAGGTGCACGCCATCGTGCGCACCTTGGAGCACACTTCGGAGCCCTCCTTGGTGCGCGCCGATGTTGCGCACCTCGGAGCGCACCCGGGGAAAACAATGCAATTAACCCGACTTTCGACTTCGTGGGCACCTCGGAGCGCTCTCGGGTTCGCACCTCGGAGCACACCGAGGTGCGCACCTTTGATGCGCTGCCTTCACCAATTTCCAGAAAAGGCAAGAAAACATTGAGAAGGTGTGCGCACCGAGGTGCCCACCCTGGCGAAGGTGCACGCGAGGTGCGCACCCGGGGCAAACCGGGCTCCGACTTCGTGCACGCCGCACCTTGGAGCACACTTCGGAGCGCTCCTTGGTGCGCACCAGGGCGCGCAACCCAGCCGAGGTGCCCACCCCGGCGAAGGTGCACGCGAGGTGCGCACCCGGGGCAAACCGGGCTCCGACTTCGTGCACGCCATGGTGCCCACCGCGGCGAAGGTGCACGCGAGGTGCGCACCCGGGGCAAACCGGGCTCCGACTTCGTGCACGCCGCACCTTGGAGCACACTTCGGAGCGCTCCTTGGTGCGCACCATGGTGCCCACCAGGGCGCGCAACCCCGCCGAAGGTGCACGCGAGGTGCGCACCCGGGGCAAACCGGGCTCCGACTTCGTGCACGCCGCACCTTGGAGCACACTTCGGAGCGCTCCTTGGTGCGCACCATGGTGCCCACCAGGGCGCGCAACCCCGCCGAAGGTGCACGCGAGGTGCGCACCCGGGGCAAACCGGGCTCCGACTTCGTGCACGCCATGGTGCGCACCGCGGCGAAGGTGCGCACCCGGGGCAAACCGGGCTCCGACTTCGTGCACGCCGCACCTTGGAGCACACTTCGGAGCGCTCCTTGGTGCGCACCAGGGCGCGCAACCCAGCCGAGGTGCCCACCCCGGCGAAGGTGCACGCGAGGTGCGTACCCGGGGCAAACCGGGCTCCGACTTCGTGCACGCCGCACCTTGGAGCACACTTCGGAGCGCTCCTTGGTGCGCACCATGGTGCCCACCAGGCCGCGCAACCCAGCCAAGGTGTGCGCACCAAGGTGCACGCGAGGTGCGCACCCGGGGCAAACCGGGGTCCGACTTCGTGCACGCCGCACCTTGGAGCACACATCGGGGCGCTCCCGGGTTCGCACCGGCGTTGCGCACCGTGGTGGGCACCTCGGAGCACACCAAGGTGGGCAGCGAGGTGCGCACCTTTGATGCGATGCCTTCACTAATTTCCATAAAAGGCAAAAAAAAAACGAGATTTTAAAATTTCCGTTTTGAAAGATAGTGAGAAAAAGGGAATGCTGGTGCCATCTTGAGCCCGCCCTGGTGCGCAGCCCAGCCAAGGTGTGCGCACCAAGGTGCCCACCCTGGCGAAGGTGCGCGCCCGGGCAATTAACCCAACTTCCAACTTCGCGCGCGCCAGGGTGGGAGCGCACCCAACAACCGGGCCTGGGAAGAGCCAATGCGAGAAACCCCACCAAACGCTCTGACAAAAAAAGAGGGGGCGCTCCAGTAACCCCGCTTCGGAGCGCACCCTGGGCAAACCCAGCCAAGGTGCCCACCCCGGCCAAGGTGCAGGCGAGGTGCGCACCCGGGGCAAACCGGGCTCCGACAACGTGCACGCCGCACCTTGGAGCACACTTCGTAGCGCTCCCGGGTGCGCACCTCAGAGCACACCAAGGTGGGCAGCGAGGTGCGCACCTTTGATGCGCTGCCTTCACTAATTTCCAGAAAAGGCAAAAAAAAAAGGAGATTTTAAAATTTCCGTTTTGAAAGATAGTGAAAAAAACGGAACGCGCGTGCCATCTTGAGCCCGCCCTGGTGCGCAGCCCAGGTAAGGTGCCCACCCTGGCAAAGGTGCGCACCCGGGCAATTAACCCTACTTCCGACTTCGTGCGCGCCAGGGTGGCAACCGGGCCTCGGAAGAGCCAATGCGAGAAACCCCACCAAACGCTCCGACAAAAAAAGAGGCGGCGCTCCAATAACCCCGCTTCGGAGCGCAGCCGGGGCAAACCCAGCCAAGGTGCCCACCCCGACGAAGGTGCACGCGAGGTGCGCACCCGGGGCAAACCGGGCTCCGACAACGTGCACGCAGCACCTTGGAGCACACTTCGAAGCACTCCCGGGTGCCCACCGGCGTTGCGCACCGTGGTGGGCAGCGAGGTGCGCACCTTTGATGCGCTGCCTTCACTAATTTCCAGAAAAAGGCAAAAAAAAATGAGATTTTAAAATTTCCGTTTTGAAAGATAGTGAAAAAAAAGGAACGCGGGTGCCATCTTGAGCCCGCCCTGGTGCGCAGCCCAGGCAAGGCATGCGCACCAAGGTGCCCACCCGAGGTGCACACCCGGGGCAAACCGGGCTCCGACTTCGTGCAGGCCGCACCTTGGAGCACACTTCGGAGCGCTCCTTGGTGCGCACCATGGTGCCCACCAGGGCGCGCAACCCAGCCAAGGTCTGCACACCAAGGTGCCCACCCCGGCGAAGGTGCACGCGAGGTGCGCACCCGGGGCAAACCGGGCTCCGACTTCGTGCACGCCATGGTGCCCACCGCGGCGAAGGTGCACGCGAGGTGCGCACCCGGGGCAAACCGGGCTCCGACTTCGTGCACGCCGCACCTTGGAGCACACTTCGGAGCGCTCCTTGGTGCGCACCATGGTGCCCACCAGGGCGCGCAACCCAGCCAAGGTGTGCGCACCAAGGTGCACGCGAGGTGCGCACCCGGGGCAAACCGGGGTCCGACTTCGTGCACGCCGCACCTTGGAGCACACATCGGAGCGCTCCCAGGTTCGCACCAGCGTTGCGCACCTTTGATGCGCTGCCTTCACTAATTTCCAGAAAAGGCAAAAAAAAACGATATTTTAAAATTTCCGTTCTGAAAGATAGTGAAAAAAACGGAACGCGGGTGCCATCTTGAGCCCTTCCTGGTGCGCAGCCCAGGCAAGTTGTGCGCACCAAGGTGCCCACCCTGGCGGAGGTGCGCGCCCGGGGCAAACCGGGCTCCGACTTCGTGCACTGCATGGTGCCCACCAAGGCGCGCAACCCAGCCAAGGTGCCCACCGCAGCGAAGGTGCACGCGAGGTGCACACCCGGGGCAAACCGGGCTCCGACTTCGTGCACGCCGCACCTTGGAGCACACTTCAGAGCGCTCCTTGGTGCGCACCAGGGCGCGCAACCCAGCCGAGGTGCCCACCCCGGCGAAGGTGCACGCGAGGTGCGCACCCGGGGCAAACCGGGCTCCGACTTCGTGCACGCCATGGTGCCCACCGCGGCGAAGGTGCGCACCCGGGGCAAACCGGGCTCCGACTTCGTGCACGCCGCACCTTGGAGCACACTTCGGAGCGCTCCTTGGTGCGCACCATGGTGCCCACCAGGCCGCGCAACCCAGCCAAGGTGTGCGCACCAAGGTGCACGCGAGGTGCGCACCCGGGGCAAACCGGGGTCCGACTTCGTGCACGCCGCACCTTGGAGCACACATCGGGGCGCTCCCGGGTTCGCACCGGCGTTGCGCACCGTGGTGGGCACCTCGGAGCACACCAAGGTGGGCAGCGAGGTGCGCACCTTTGATGCGATGCCTTCACTAATTTCCATAAAAGGCAAAAAAAAAACGAGATTTTAAAATTTCCGTTTTGAAAGATAGTGAGAAAAAGGGAATGCTGGTGCCATCTTGAGCCCGCCCTGGTGCGCAGCCCAGCCAAGGTTTGCGCACCAAGGTGCCCACCCTGGCGAAGGTGCGCGCCCGGGCAATTAACCCAACTTCCAACTTCGCGCGCGCCAGGGTGGGAGCGCACCCAACAACCGGGCCTGGGAAGAGCCAATGCGAGAAACCCCACCAAACTCTCTGACAAAAAAAGAGGGGGCGCTCCAGTAACCCCGCTTCGGAGCGCACCCTGGGCAAACCCAGCCAAGGTGCCCACCCCGGCCAAGGTGCAGGCGAGGTGCGCACCCGGGGCAAACCGGGCTCCGACAACGTGCACGCCGCACCTTGGAGCACACTTCGTAGCGCTCCCGGGTGCGCACCTCAGAGCACACCAAGGTGGGCAGCGAGGTGCGCACCTTTGATGCGCTGCCTTCACTAATTTCCAGAAAAGGCAAAAAAAAAAGGAGATTTTAAAATTTCCGTTTTGAAAGATAGTGAAAAAAACGGAACGCGCGTGCCATCTTGAGCCCGCCCTGGTGCGCAGCCCAGGTAAGGTGCCACCCTGGCAAAGGTGCGCACCCGGGCAATTAACCCTACTTCCGACTTCGTGCGCGCCAGGGTGGCAACCGGGCCTCGGAAGAGCCAATGCGAGAAACCCCACCAAACGCTCCGACAAAAAAAGAGGCGGCGCTCCAATAACCCCGCTTCGGAGCGCAGCCGGGGCAAACCAAGCCAAGGTGCCCACCCCGACGAAGGTGCACGCGAGGTGCGCACCCGGGGCAAACCGGGCTCCGACAACGTGCACGCAGCACCTTGGAGCACACTTCGAAGCACTCCCGGGTGCCCACCGGCGTTGCGCACCGTGGTGGGCAGCGAGGTGCGCACCTTTGATGCGCTGCCTTCACTAATTTCCAGAAAAAGGCAAAAAAAAATGAGATTTTAAAATTTCCGTTTTGAAAGATAGTGAAAAAAAAGGAACGCGGGTGCCATCTTGAGCCCGCCCTGGTGCGCAGCCCAGGCAAGGCATGCGCACCAAGGTGCCCACCCGAGGTGCACACCCGGGGCAAACCGGGCTCCGACTTCGTGCAGGCCGCACCTTGGAGCACACTTCGGAGCGCTCCTTGGTGCGCACCATGGTGCCCACCAGGGCGCACCCGAGGCAAACCGGGCTCCGACTTCGTGCACGCCGCACCTTGGAGCACACATCGGAGCGCTCCCAGGTTCGCACCAGCGTTGCGCACCTTTGATGCGCTGCCTTCACTAATTTCCAGAAAAGGCAAAAAAAAACGATATTTTAAAATTTCCGTTCTGAAAGATAGTGAAAAAAACGGAACGCGGGTGCCATCTTGAGCCCTTCCTGATGCGCAGCCCAGGCAAGTTGTGCGCACCAAGGTGCCCACCCTGGCGGAGGTGCGCGCCCGGGGCAAACCGGGCTCCGACTTCGTGCACTGCATGGTGCCCACCAAGGCGCGCAACCCAGCCAAGGTGCCCACCGCAGCGAAGGTGCACGCGAGGTGCGCACCCGAGGTGCACACCCGGGGCAAACCGGGCTCCGACTTCGTGCACGCCGCACCTTGGAGCACACTTCAGAGCGCTCCTTGGTACGCACCAGGGCGCGCAACCCAGCCAAGGTGCTCACCCCGGCGAAGGTGCACGCGAGGTGCGCACCCGGGGCAAACCGGGCTCGGACTTCGTGCACGCCGCACCTTGGAGCACACATCGGAGCGCTCCCGGGTTCGCACCAGCATTGCGCACCTTTGATGCGCTGCCTTCACTAATTTCCAGAAAAGGCAAAAAAAAGAAAAAAATGAGATTTTAAAATTTCCGTTTTGAAAGATAGTGAAAAAAACGGAACGCGGGTGCCATCTTGAGCCCGCCCTGGTGTGCAGCCCAGGCAAGTTGTGCGCACCAAGGCACCCACCCTGGCCAAGGTGGGTCACGGGGTGGGTCCTAGGGTGGGTAACGGGGTGGGTACTAAGGTGCGTGCCAAGGTGGGTCATAGGGTGGGTGCCAAGGTGGGCACCAGGGTGGGTGTGCACCAACCCTAGCCAGGGTAGGTCACGGGGTGGTTGTCGGGGTGGGCGTCAAGGAGCCAAGGTGGGTGGCAAGTAGCCAAGTTGCGTGCCAAGGTGGGTGTCGGGGTGGGTGCCAAGGATCCAAGGTGGGTGCCAAGGAACCAAGGTGGGTGTCTGGGTGGGTGCCGAGGTGGGAGCCAGGGTGGGTCCCAAGGTGAGTGCAAAGGTGGGTGCCAGGGTCAAGGTGAGTGCCAATGTGGGTTCCAAGGTGCCAGGGTCAGGGTGAGTGCCAATGTGGGTTCAAAGGTGCTAAGTTGGGTGCGAGGTTGGGTGCGAGGGTGGGTGGGTGCCAAGGTGTGCTAGGTGGAAGCCCGGGTGGGTCGGCATCCCATGGGTGTCGAGTTGGGTGCCTGATGGGTGCTTCTTGTCAAGTTTTAGTCGTCGGGACTCATTTCGAGCCTTAGAGGTCGTTTCTTGTCCGGTTGCCCTGTCTTCGACCTGGGAACCCAATTTTGGTCCTCGGGTCCCATTTTTTTTTGTCTCGCATCCCACTTTTGGCCTGTGGCCTTTTCGGGGTCGATTCTCGTTTTGGGCATCAGAGCATGTTTCTTCTCCTAAAACCCAATATTTGTTTATTAAGTCTCGGAACACATTTTTGTTCTCGTGGACCCATCATGGGTCTTGGAACGCATTTGTGGTCCTTGGGTCCCATTTTGCATCCCGAAACTTGTGTTTTGGTGCTTGATCCCTATTTTGGGTGCCCACCTTGCACCAAGTGCGCACCCGGGGCAAACCGAGCGCCTTGGTGCACCGGGGCAAGATCGAGCGTGCACCCGAGGCGCCCCGAACATGCACCAAGGTGCACTCGGCCCACATGTGAGCGCAGGTCGTTGCGCCCGAGGTGGTGTGTGGGCACCGCGTTGCAGACGGGACACTGCACGCACACGACGCCCCCTCCAGGTGCACGCACGTAGGCCGGGCCGGGTGCACACCCGACGCCCTAGCAAGGTGCGCGCACCCGGGCAGGGCTCACACTTGGCGAACGGGGCGCACTTCGCGAGGGAGGGTGTGCACCTCGACGGGGGTGGGTGGCCGGGGTGGATTCGCACGTGGGTCGCGGTTTGCTAAGTACACACTGCGACAAGCTCATAACGGGTGCGATCATACCAGCGTTAGTGCACCGGATCCCATCAGAACTCCGCAGTTAAGCGCGCTTGGGCCGGAGTAGTACTGGGATGGGTGACCTCCCGGGAAGTCCCGGTGTTGCACCCTTTTTTAGTTTTTCGCCGGGCGTCGCAATGCTATTTGAATAAACCTTTTGCCCGTTTGCGTTCTCGTCGGGGCCGGGCCGGGCCGGGGTGCGCTGCCCGCACTACCGCGCGCGCGGGGGCGACACCGAGCGCGCACCCGAGGCGCCCCGAGCACACAGGCCACGGTGCAACCCGGGCGTTGTGCGCGCACCCCGGTGCGCCCGAGGTGCTGCGCGCGCACCCAGGTGAAATCGGTGTGCACCTCGGCCAGTGCGCGCTCGGTCGAGTCGCGCACGTTGGCCAAGGTGCACGGTGATGTTTCTTACTCTAAGGTTCCGCACCAGACGCCCGGGACAGGTGAGCGAAGCTGGGCGGGGCCGGGTGCGCGGCCGGGGCAGGTGCACGCAGCTGGAGAGAGCTTTGGAGCACACTTCGGAGCGCACCAATGATGCGCTCCATTCAAAAGTTTCCTGAAAAGGCAAAAAAAGTTGAGATTATAGAATTTCCCACTTGAGAGATTGTAAAAAAAAAAAATTTAAAATGAAGGAAACGCGGGTGCCAAGGTGTGCGCAGCCCAGCCAAGGTGTGCGCACCAAGGCGCCCACCCTGGCGAAGGTGCACGCAAGGTGCGCACCCGAGGCAAACCGGACAATTAACCCAACTTTCGACTTCGCGCGCACCTTGGAGCGCACTTCGGAGCGCTCCTTGGTGCGCACCAATCTTGGGCACCTCGGAGTGCACCATGGCGCCCACCAAGGTGCGCACCCGGGGCAAACCGAGCTCCGACTTCGTGCGCACCTTGGAGCGCACGAAAGGTGCGCACCATGGCGCCCACCAAGGTGCGCAGCCCAGCCAAGGCGTGCGCATCAAGGTGCGCACCCTGGCGAAGGTGCGCACCCGGGGCAAACCGAGCTCCGACTTCGTGCGCACCTTGGAGCGCACAAAAGGTGCGCAACCCAGCCAAGGTGTGCGCACCCCGGTCAAACCGAGCTCCGAATCGTGCGCACCAGAGGTGCACGCCATCGTGCGCACCTTGGAGCACACTTCGGAGCCCTCCTTGGTGCGCGCCGATGTTGCGCACCTCGGAGCGCACCCGGGGAAAACAATGCAATTAACCCGACTTTCGACTTCGTGGGCACCTCGGAGCGCTCTCGGGTTCGCACCTCGGAGCACACCGAGGTGCGCACCTTTGATGCGCTGCCTTCACCAATTTCCAGAAAAGGCAAGAAAACATTGAGAAGGTGTGCGCACCGAGGTGCCCACCCTGGCGAAGGTGCACGCGAGGTGCGCACCCGGGGCAAACCGGGCTCCGACTTCGTGCACGCCGCACCTTGGAGCACACTTCGGAGCGCTCCTTGGTGCGCACCAGGGCGCGCAACCCAGCCGAGGTGCCCACCCCGGCGAAGGTGCACGCGAGGTGCGCACCCGGGGCAAACCGGGCTCCGACTTCGTGCACGCCATGGTGCCCACCGCGGCGAAGGTGCACGCGAGGTGCGCACCCGGGGCAAACCGGGCTCCGACTTCGTGCACGCCGCACCTTGGAGCACACTTCGGAGCGCTCCTTGGTGCGCACCATGGTGCCCACTGGTGCCCACCAGGGCGCGCAACCCCGCCGAAGGTGCACGCGAGGTGCGCACCCGGGGCAAACCGGGCTCCGACTTCGTGCACGCCGCACCTTGGAGCACACTTCGGAGCGCTCCTTGGTGCGCACCATGGTGCCCACCAGGGCGCGCAACCCCGCCGAAGGTGCACGCGAGGTGCGCACCCGGGGCAAACCGGGCTCCGACTTCGTGCACGCCATGGTGCGCACCGCGGCGAAGGTGCGCACCCGGGGCAAACCGGGCTCCGACTTCGTGCACGCCGCACCTTGGAGCACACTTCGGAGCGCTCCTTGGTGCGCACCAGGGCGCGCAACCCAGTCGAGGTGCCCACCCCGGCGAAGGTGCACGCGAGGTGCGTACCCGGGGCAAACCGGGCTCCGACTTCGTGCACGCCGCACCTTGGAGCACACTTCGGAGCGCTCCTTGGTGCGCACCATGGTGCCCACCAGGCCGCGCAACCCAGCCAAGGTGTGCGCACCAAGGTGCACGCGAGGTGCGCACCCGGGGCAAACCGGGGTCCGACTTCGTGCACGCCGCACCTTGGAGCACACATCGGGGCGCTCCCGGGTTCGCACCGGCGTTGCGCACCGTGGTGGGCACCTCGGAGCACACCAAGGTGGGCAGCGAGGTGCGCACCTTTGATGCGATGCCTTCACTAATTTCCATAAAAGGCAAAAAAAAAACGAGATTTTAAAATTTCCGTTTTGAAAGATAGTGAGAAAAAGGGAATGCTGGTGCCATCTTGAGCCCGCCCTGGTGCGCAGCCCAGCCAAGGTGTGCGCACCAAGGTGCCCACCCTGGCGAAGGTGCGCGCCCGGGCAATTAACCCAACTTCCAACTTCGCGCGCGCCAGGGTGGGAGCGCACCCAACAACCGGGCCTGGGAAGAGCCAATGCGAGAAACCCCACCAAACGCTCTGACAAAAAAAGAGGGGGCGCTCCAGTAACCCCACTTCGGAGCGCACCCTGGGCAAACCCAGCCAAGGTGCCCACCCCGGCCAAGGTGCAGGCGAGGTGCGCACCCGGGGCAAACCGGGCTCCGACAACGTGCACGCCGCACCTTGGAGCACACTTCGTAGCGCTCCCGGGTGCGCACCTCAGAGCACACCAAGGTGGGCAGCGAGGTGCGCACCTTTGATGCGCTGCCTTCACTAATTTCCAGAAAAGGCAAAAAAAAAAGGAGATTTTAAAATTTCCGTTTTGAAAGATAGTGAAAAAAACGGAACGCGCGTGCCATCTTGAGCCCGCCCTGGTGCGCAGCCCAGGTAAGGTGCCCACCCTGGCAAAGGTGCGCACCCGGGCAATTAACCCTACTTCCGACTTCGTGCGCGCCAGGGTGGCAACCGGGCCTCGGAAGAGCCAATGCGAGAAACCCCACCAAACGCTCCGACAAAAAAAGAGGCGGCGCTCCAATAACCCCGCTTCGGAGCGCAGCCGGGGCAAACCCAGCCAAGGTGCCCACCCCGACGAAGGTGCACGCGAGGTGCGCACCCGGGGCAAACCGGGCTCCGACAACGTGCACGCAGCACCTTGGAGCACACTTCGAAGCACTCCCGGGTGCCCACCGGCGTTGCGCACCGTGGTGGGCAGCGAGGTGCGCACCTTTGATGCGCTGCCTTCACTAATTTCCAGAAAAAGGCAAAAAAAAATGAGATTTTAAAATTTCCGTTTTGAAAGATAGTGAAAAAAAAGGAACGCGGGTGCCATCTTGAGCCCGCCCTGGTGCGCAGCCCAGGCAAGGCATGCGCACCAAGGTGCCCACCCGAGGTGCACACCCGGGGCAAACCGGGCTCCGACTTCGTGCAGGCCGCACCTTGGAGCACACTTCGGAGCGCTCCTTGGTGCGCACCATGGTGCCCACCAGGGCGCGCAACCCAGCCAAGGTCTGCACACCAAGGTGCCCACCCCGGCGAAGGTGCACGCGAGGTGCGCACCCGGGGCAAACCGGGCTCCGACTTCGTGCACGCCATGGTGCCCACCGCGGCGAAGGTGCACGCGAGGTGCGCACCCGGGGCAAACCGGGCTCCGACTTCGTGCACGCCGCACCTTGGAGCACACTTCGGAGCGCTCCTTGGTGCGCACCATGGTGCCCACCAGGGCGCGCAACCCAGCCAAGGTGTGCGCACCAAGGTGCACGCGAGGTGCGCACCCGGGGCAAACCGGGGTCCGACTTCGTGCACGCCGCACCTTGGAGCACACATCGGAGCGCTCCCAGGTTCGCACCAGCGTTGCGCACCTTTGATGCGCTGCCTTCACTAATTTCCAGAAAAGGCAAAAAAAAACGATATTTTAAAATTTCCGTTCTGAAAGATAGTGAAAAAAACGGAACGCGGGTGCCATCTTGAGCCCTTCCTGGTGCGCAGCCCAGGCAAGTTGTGCGCACCAAGGTGCCCACCCTGGCGGAGGTGCGCGCCCGGGGCAAACCGGGCTCCGACTTCGTGCACTGCATGGTGCCCACCAAGGCGCGCAACCCAGCCAAGGTGCCCACCGCAGCGAAGGTGCACGCGAGGTGCACACCCGGGGCAAACCGGGCTCCGACTTCGTGCACGCCGCACCTTGGAGCACACTTCAGAGCGCTCCTTGGTGCGCACCAGGGCGCGCAACCCAGCCGAGGTGCCCACCCCGGCGAAGGTGCACGCGAGGTGCGCACCCGGGGCAAACCGGGCTCCGACTTCGTGCACGCCATGGTGCCCACCGCGGCGAAGGTGCGCACCCGGGGCA
>NW_026729768.1:0-39403 GCF_030272615.1 Cryptomeria japonica | reverse complement strand
AAGCAAATGGGCTTACTGGCTGACTGACTGACTGACTGACTCACTAGTTGGCTGGCTGGCTTACAACAAAACAAACAAGCATGCAGCAGTTCGACGTGACCGATAAGATCCGGCGAACAGGCGAGCAACAACAACAACAGCAAAATAAACATTTCCAATGAGCGATGAGGACGAGGACGACCAAAATATAAACAACACAACTAGTAAAAGTGGGATCTTCTCCTTTCCTCCAATTGCTGCCGCTTTTGCACAAATTTTGAGAAAATTTGTGTCGGATCAGAACCCTCTCCAGCAGTTGTTCAACTGCTGTCGTGTGTTGCGCAATCCAATCGCATGCAAGCTCATTGTATCTTCTCATTTTGTAAACTGGAAGCCGTGCTATCAACATGATCCGACTGCTCTTGCTCGTCGATTGATCTCAAATTAAGCAAAAGTATCTACCATCGAAGTATCTACCAAGTTGAACCAAGTTTCTTGCACCATTACTCTTATTGGAATTGAGAACCTCCCCGAGCTAGGTAAGTAGCTGATTAACGTTTCCGAAGATTGATCGAGAACACGAGCGATCCGTAATGAATGATCACAACGAGATTGCGAGGCGAGAAAAAGGTTAATGTTGTTTTGAGATTCGAATGAGAAATAAATCCTCTCATTGGGTCCAATTAAAGCCGACTAAATTTTTCGAATAAAGAGACCTCAGATCAATTTAGTGAGCTAGCTCAACTAATTTGAAGACACCCTCTCTAACCGCTGGCATGTTAGAGAGAAGGTTGCGGTGTAACAACAAGTTCAGTGAAAAGCTGTGTTTACTAGTTTGCCATCTCACATGACCCCAACTCTTTCTCGTCATGATGCACTCTCGCAAGTGGCCAGATATCGTCACCATCGTCGTCGCTGTAGCTCTTGCTGCCAGTGCCGAAGCTTGTTGATTGGCCCAACTAAAGCCATCGAGGCCAGAAAGAGAGATAGAGAGAGTGAGAGAGGAAGACAGAGAGATACCACGAAGATAGTAAAGCTCCTATTTGTGTTGCTATGTTTGTCTTAGCGAGTGACGTGTTAACTGTCATTGCGAGCGTTGCACAACATTTCACGGCCTTGCATTAAACGCCAGAGAAGCTCGGAGAAAAGTCTTGTAAGTCACATAAAAAGGTGCTCGCTGTCGCGAGCTTCGTCCGCGAGTCAACTAGCAAGTTCATTTAATCTAGTAGTTAATTTTTGTACCTCTAGCTGAATGCATCTTGCCATGCAACATTCGTTGTCGTCGTCTGCTTGATAGCTCATGATAGGAGGGCACAATTACGAGAACATGTCGCACGCCAATCACAGAGGGCGCCTTGGTTGTCGCTGGCAACCAAAGGCAACGCACAAACTTGCCAGTTACGTACAACTACCATGGCACCACTAGCATATGTGAGGTCGCTTGTTGCAAACGAGTTTCAGTCTGACTTTTTAGTAGCTCCAACAATCCATCCCATGACAAGCATAATGGAGACCTCGAAGCGCCCACAGAGAAAGAGAGACTTTGGAGTGGCTGCAAAGCTTGCTTGCTTTACGTGCGAGTTAGCGCGAGAGATATCGTCGGCTGTGTCTCTCTTTTGAAAGCCAGCCAAACAAGCTCGCTTTTGCGTTTGCTTCTGCTTTTGCTTTCGCTTTCTTTCATGCATTAATGGCTTGCTCGGCGCCGAGCCAACTCAATCCTTCAGCGCGGACTTTTGTTTGTTTTTCTTTGCCAGTATCGATCCAATCAACTCACATAAATTGTTGTTGTTGTTGTTGTTGTCATTAGTGTTTATGCCATGACGAAAGCTCATCATGTTCAGCTCGAGCGCGCAAACAAACAAACAGCCGGCTAACTGATTTCGCAATCTACATTAACCTTTCGGCTAGCTGAAGCAGCCAACTGAAGCGTGTTTATTACCACAATCGATCGATCGATCGATCGATCCATCGAGATGCCGTTTCTATGCAAAATCTCGTTACCCAATAATGGCAAAACGCGTGCGATAGAACGGACTAGTTTCCCGGCTCAATCAAACGAGCGGTCGAAGATCTTAAGCGACTGCCTAAATCTCGTTCTTGCTTGAGTTCAAAACAATAATAATAACAACAACAACTGATCACAAAGAGCCGGAAAATCAGCACTTTTTTTGCAATGCTAACAGCTCAGTTCGCCGATGCTTCGCCAATATACAATAGATCAGCAATTAGGAGACCTGTTGCGCGCCATAAAACTCTTGCGCCACTCTCATCGGGTTAAGCTCAGGCTGCTTAATTCAAGCGCCCAGAGAGCGAGATGTTGCCGTTGGTGTAGATGCCAACAAGGTGCTGCTTGCAAAAACCAATGCAACTCCAACTTCTCCGGATGGGTTCTATTGGTGGTAACGCAATCAGCGCTAAACTAGGCTTCTTTTGGGGTAGTGCAGAAAAAGCAACGTCTTGCGGCCTCAACTGAGGAGAATCTTTTCTCGCTTGCTCGTCCATTCACCGTCAGGTCTAATCATCGAAAACTAATGATCTCTGGACTAGCGTTTAACTTTGTGCTTAGCAGTTATCACTTTATTTGAACAGAGCGAAAATGACAATTCAAACAGACAAAGAGAGTTTGTTGGCCACGAAAGCCAACGAAAATAAGAAAGATGATGATGATGATGAAGGAGAATAAAAAACAAGTGTTTGTTGTTTGATCATTCTGAGCCCCAAGCTGAACTTGACTTCCCATCTGGTCTGCGACGACCTGCTTGGGCCACAACAAGTGGCCAGCTTTTGTGACGTAGCCAGTGAACGAGCAATTGCGACGAAGAGAGTGAAATATTGTATCGGTCGAGGGAGCGGGCTTGCTGGTTGGCCCTGCAAGCCACCCATCCAACAGCAATCCATAATGCCAGGCGATGATCGCTTTACGTGATCCTCCTCCTTATTTCACTTTGGACTGCTCAAGCTTTGCTCGAGCAACAACTAGCTGACGACAACGACGACGACGACGACGATGGCGACTTGTTCTGCGCGACAGCTTTCGCTGGCTTGTTGCCCACTTGTTTGCTAGTCTCTCCTCTCTCGCTCGTTTGAATGCTCGTCGTGAGTGCTATTCTAACGCGATGAACTATCGCGGTTCGCAATCGGCTCATCGGGGTAGAAAAACTGCATTGGATAGCATTTGGCTGATAGTAGCGACATATTGCGCTAACGCCATCAAGTGTGTGTATGTGTGTGTGTGGTGGCATCAATTGAACTTGATTGTGATGCATCATCATCTAGCGCACAAGATTGATTGAGCGCCGATCAAGATTCAACTTGGAGTTTTGTTTAGCCAAGTTCTATTTCAATAATTTGTCTTTCATCTCGAGCTAGTTTTGCCATCTCGAGCAATATGGCAAATATTGAATATTGAACAAGCAGCAGCAGTTGCAGCAGTTCGACCTCACTCATTAGCCTCGATGAGATCTGGCTGCTGCGATCGGCAAGCGCCCAGATGTGCGGCGCGTTCGGTAAGCCGCCCTTCGGCCGATAAGCAATACAGCAGGTGCCACACTTAACGTGCAAGGCATAGCTTGAATGAAGGCTAATTATTGTTGTTTTTGTGGCCTAATAAGTTACAACGCCAAGCGGCGGCGGCGGCGGCAGCACTGCTGGCCAGCGCCACTTGTCAAGCGCATGAAGCGACCCGCACTAGTTTAATTTGCACGGCAAGCAAGCTAATTGTTGTCGTCAGTTGTGTTGATTGTTAACGAGACTAATGGTGTGCCTGGCAGTGCAATCTTGAGAGAGTAAAGTTTCAAACTAAAACCAAAGAGCGCTCGCTGAGAGCTTTCAACAAGGCGTCGTGGTTTAGCTTGAACCAGAAACAGTTTAAATGAACAACAACAACAAGTTGTGTTTAGCTGTTGATGATGATAGTGCAACAAGCAGGAGAACAAAGCTTCAACTAGGAGGCGAATCTAGCGAGAGATCTCTCGCTAGTCACAATCCGACCACTTGCGGAGAGCCCTTCAAACCGGCTCGTTCCTCTCCGCTAACAAGCTAGCCAGCCAGCCCTCCACCATATAGCTCTCTCATTTGCGACATCAATCTGGAGAACGGAAGGAGGCATCACGCCAGTTTAGTTAGCCTAACACAATAACGATGATGATTAATAAAAAACAACAACAGCTGCCGGCACCAACAAAAGCTGTTCTTGAACTTGAAACAACTTTCATGATATCATGATTGTTGGCACTGAGCTTGCAACAGTTCTTGAGCCTCAAACTGGCACTCGCGCTGGGCTCACCTTGTTTTTGCCGGCGCTTTATTTATAGTTGATGTTGTTGTCGCTGTCGCTGTTGTTGTTGTTGTCTACGTAGTTTTGTGCAGACAACAAGTGTTATTTGGGTTGAGGGGGTAGAGAATGGCGCTTTCAGTCGGACGTAGATGTGTGTGTGTGTGTGTGTGTGTGTGTGTTGTGGGCTCAACGTCGAGTCGACGATTCGAGCCCAAGAGCGCGTGTTCTAAAAGCGCTCCGGCTTATTGAAGCGCGCCACAACCATCTCAAAGGGAGAAAATTTTCATAAGCTCTCTCGCATAACATGAGCGATTGCATACGCAACAAACACACATGACGACGCGCAGTGAGAGTTCTCTAGTAGTTATATAACACACTCGCACACACACACACACACTCGCTCGCTCAAACTCGTATTGCGCTTATACTAATCACACGCTGGCAGCCGCACAATTTCATAGAGCCGACCTGGCCACGAGATACTAGTTATTCAGTTTGTTTGTTTGATTAGTTAGCTATCTATCTCGACAGCGAGCAGATTATCTAGCGAGAAAACAAACTGAAGAAGATTAGGCTCCATTTAGGAGCAGCAGCAGCAGCGGCAGTGTCAGCGGTGGTGGTGTCAGTGCGAGAAGCAGTGAACTAAATTCCAAGCAAACAAAATTAGTTTGCATTAGCAGTCGACCAATTTATGAAAGGTTACACAAACAAAGCAGGCACAAGATATAAACAAAGAGAGGAAGCTCACAGCACAAAAATTAACAGCTCACAAAAATTCTCTTGTTAACACACCCACGCTTAAAATAGACGCATTTCAACTACATCACAACTAATCAAAAGAAATCCACACGTCGGGCTAACAAGAGCCATCCGAAGGCAACGCCAGCAAGCATGATGATTATGATGCAACCAAGAAAGTCGCGTTTTGAATGGCACAAAACTAACCGATAGTGGCTCGTTTGAAACTGACCAGTCAGCAAATACAGAAAACAATTACCAGAGACAACGGCTCAGGTGGTCCTCGAAAGGCGCCTCGACGAACATCCCGATGCTGAATTGTCCAGAAAAAGGCCCATCAAAAGCAAGAAACAAAAATTGCTCGACTTTTGTAACACGAACGAGCCTAACCAATTAGATGAGCCAGCACCATTAGCTAGAATTGATGGTGCTGAACAAGTTGTTGTTGTTAATGCTGCTGCTGCTGCTGAAAAGGAACAATTAGTAGTAAACGACGATAGCTCAATAATCGACGATTGCATTGTCAATAATAATTATAATCATAATCATGATAATCAAGTTTTGAATCCATCAAAAGAGGCAAACTTAGACGATGCAAATTTAAATCAACTGGTGGAATACCTATCTCAATTCATTGAATCCAGAGCAGCTCAACAATCTCACTTATTCTCTAGGTAATTTCAAATATAGCAACGGCAGCAACAAGCGGCCCGCAGACTACAAGCGAACCTTTTATTTGAGTGCCAATGGCCGAAATGCACCGCCTTCAACTGTTTAGCAACACTTTTACAATCTTCGGAAACAACCAATCAAAACCAAACTCAGCCAACAACAGCAACAACAACATCAGCAACTTGTAAAGCAACGCCATTCAAGGACTAATTCACTGAGCCAATTCATCAAACATTCTCATCTCTAGGCATAGTTTTAAACTTTTAACAATTAGCCAACCGCCAGCAACAATTGATGCAAATGACAGCCACCTCACCAATAGCACTGATCAGCTAACTCAGGACGCGCTTGAACAATTGAACTCAATCCAGTTATTGGAGACACAACTCGTTGAGGCCAAAACTTAAATTGAGTTCAATGTTGCAGCATTTCAATACCATTCGAACGATACTAGCTGGCCAAGTAGCTAATGGCGCCGGGGGGCGGCGCTGGTGCTTGGCACTAAGCTGCGAGTTGCAGACGGTCACCTGTTTGAATCGAGCTGGCATTCGTGCGCGCCAAATGATTATTGTTGTCCAGCTGCAACTGAGCGGCTCGCCAGCAAACAGTTTCCGCTTATCGGCGACGCTTGCGGCGGCGGGCAGCGATTGGCGCGCGCGATCTGGGAATGCAGCTCAACTCACCTCAGAGGTTTCTCGCCTGCGCAACTCAGCAAGCGCCGCACCTGTATGGCCGGCAATCTAGCCAATCGGATTTGTTCGCATCGAGCTTGGCGACGAATCTTGCGAGCGCAGTTAGTGGTGGAGGGCCGAGCTTATAGCAATACCGAGTTTAGTTTCCGGGCGCCAGCTCGCCCAGAAACTTGGCCAGCCGCAGTAGAGTCTCGCAATTGTTACAAGGGCAGATGAGCCAGGAAGAGTTGGAGCTATTGAATAAGCTTTTGAGTCAGGAGCAGCAGCAGAAGCAGCAACAACAAAACTTGCTGCAGCTCATCAACCCGCAACAGTCCATCAACCGCCAATCAAGCACAGACTACCACCGCCATCGCAACCACAACAAGCTCAGCGATGGCCAACGTTTCCCAGTACCTGTCGGCAGCCAATCATACTGGACTGAGAGCCAGCCAATCGTTCACCTTCGGACACAGCGGGCCGCAAACGATGGCGCCCTTCTCGAGCAACCAACGGACACTCAATAGGCCGCCACTCAATTCGCAGCTCTTCACCAACAGAGGCGCCCTAGCGTTCGCGCAACCAAACTCAACGGCGCTCGCGCATACGGAACGGCCAACAGGTTGTTGTCAAAGCGACAACCCGCCATCCACCGACCAACAGCCAATTTCTCCTCAAGGCCGCCAATCCTCAATGGCGGGCCAACCAACAAGAAGCTCAAACTCGAGGCCCGATCGGCCCAAACAAGAGGTTTGTCGCCGGCCAGCTGCAACGCTGCAATGGATTTGTCCATGTCGCCCAATATTGCGGTCAGCGCGGACCAGCCGGTGCAGGCTAGACCGGATTCGCGCGGCTTGATTAGGTTGAGCGAACAACAACATCTACGATCTGCAGATTCAGGCGGTGGACGAAGATCGCCCAGCTTCACGCCGCGCTTGTTCGGAACTGCTATCAAACCATCTTTGCCGGCTTGCAGCAGAGGCAGCGGCTGCGGCGGCGGCAACAACGCCGATGATGCCGGATGCTCGCTTTACCAATCGATGCATCGGCCGGAGCTATCTCATTTAGACCATCTATTCAGTTCGCACGCCTCTTGCGGACCCATTCTAACAAGCGGCCAGCTGGAAAGTGGCGCAAACAGCAGCTACAACAACAACAACAACAACAACAATGATAACCACCCGCCAGAACTAGTTAACAACACCCTACCAACAATTAATCATGGAACACATGAAATTTATCAAAGCCCGAGCTGTATCAGCATGTCGGGAGTGGTAAACAACGCCCATCAATTTAGGAGCTAATCAATTAAAACATAAGTCAATCTAGTAAGCGTAGTAGATCTCTGGATGAACTGGGACTCGTCAAGCTCAATGTCATCGACCAGCTCTCTTGCTGGCGATCTGACGCCGCCAAACATTATGACAAGCTTTTCGTCTATAAACACGTTTGTTAAACGTTGTTTTGGTAAATCTATGCTACTGAGACAGTCACCGCCGATTCATATAAACACCAATGGCCACCTGCAACAAATGCCGGCCAAGCCATTGATTTGCAACAAGTTATGCAGCTGGATAATAATAATACTCCAGACAATAATAATGATAATGATAATAATAATAATAATAATAATAACAATAACAATGATGGCTGCGATGTGGCCAATCCAGCCACAATAACAACAAGTTCATCATCATCAGCGAGAACAAACATCTCACCTAATCAGAGCCATTCAGGGCCACAACCAATAGGCCATTCGAGAAGGTATAGTTCGCGCATAATTGAGCGCACAAATGTGGACATCTCGGAGGAGATTGTTAAAAATAGAGGTTATTATCAGGCGGCCGATATAAGGCCACCATTCACCTATGCGTCGCTCATTAGACAGGCCATTCTAGAGTCGCCTGATAGCCAATTAACTTTGAATGAAATTTACAATTGGTTTCAGGATACTTTCTGCTATTTTAGACGAAACGCGCCCACCTGGAAGAATGCTGTCAGACACAATCTCAGTTTGCACAAGTGTTTTGCACGTATGGAAAATATAAGGGGAGCCGTATGGACCATCTGCGATACTCAATAACCATTGATATTGGACACATAAGCGAGAAGTGCACACAGCGAGAATGTCCCGATTGAAAAGCTGCGCGAGCGCTTTCAAGCAAAACAACCGAGCAAACGCTAGAGCGTTTGCAACCATCAGACGGGCAAACGGCATGCTGGCAACGGTTTTCAACGTCAAAATAACTTAAAACAACAACAACTTGTTAGATTCAGTTGACTAGCCGTCAAACGAGTTCTTTTGAAGACTTGAACAGATGTAAACACCATTAACAAGTTGTTATGGCCTGCATTATTTATTACAAACAATCTAAGTTATGATCGATTACCTACTTCTGGCCGTAAACGTGCACGGTTAGAGACGGGCCAAACTTTTTCTAATCAAATCTTATGAGCATTATTCCTCTCCTAAAGTTAATGAGCCAATAGAAAAAAGTTTATCATGATACAACTTATGGATCAGGTGACAAAAAATCCCAGTAACAAGCAGCAAGACTATTATGCCAACTCTGAAACTTATAATCGTCAATCTGAGGATATTATTATACTCGACGAATCACCATCATGGCAAAACCCTCGCGATAAGCAGAGGGCTTTTAATGAACAAGCTTTGGTTGAATCAAATAGTAAACCGCCACAATATTCTAGCTTCAGTTATCATCAACCTGATTATGTAAATCAATGGTCAAATACTGATGAGAAAAACCACAAACTCCGACAAACGAGCTCTGGTTGAGCCAAATAGAAACGCCCCAAAATATGCAACTTGTTCCTATTGAAAAAACGCACTCCAAGAGTTGATCATCAAAAAGGCTATAAGAAAATAGATGGGAAACTCCTGATTGATACTCTTTCAAGATATTTCAAATTTTCATCATTCAGAGAGAATCAACGAGAGGCCATTGATGCAACATGTCTCGGTTTGGATACACTCATATTGATGCCAACTGGTGGTGGAAAATCAATTTGTTACCAATTGCCTGCTTTATTAACAAATGGTGTTAGCATTGTTGTTTCGCCATTAAAATCCCTTATAGAAGACCAAGTGAATAGGTTGAAAAGTTTAAACATTACAACTTCAGCTTTGTCAGGTGAATCCTCAGAAAATAATGCCTGTCATGTATTTGATGATTTGAATACGGCTTGCCCAAAGCATAAAGTTATTGTATGTTCTCCTGAAAAGATAAACTGTAGCTCAACTTTAAAGAACTTATTTCAAAACTTGTACAGCCGCAACCTGTTGGCAAGGTTTGTTATTGATGAAGCACATTGTGTTAGCATGTGGGGCTCAGACTTTCGACCCGACTATAGAAAACTAGGCGAATTACGTAAATTATACCCAAATGTTCCCATAATGGCACTCACTGCAACTGCGCCAATTAAAGTTAGAACAGATATATTTGATCAATTGAAAATGAACAAGGAAACTGGCAAAACATTTATACAAAGCTTCAATAGGCCTAATCTAAAGTTTGAAGTTCGCACTAAATCAAAAGGTTGTATCAGCGAGATGAGTGCCATGATTAAGAAAAATTTCCAAAATCAATGTGGTATTATTTATTGTCTATCTAGAAATGATTGCGAAACTGTTTCAGAAAAAATGAGAGAAAAAGGAATCACAAGCGCACCTTATCATGCAGGTCTGTCTGATACCCAACGAAAGAAAGTTTTTAAAGCTTGGTCATCGGGCACTTTTCAGGTAGTTTGCGCAACAATTGCATTTGGTATGGGAATAGATAAATCAGATGTCCGGTTTGTTATGCATTATTCAGTGCCAAAATCAGTGGAAGGCTATTATCAGGAAGCAGGTAGAGCCGGACGTGATGGACGATTCGCCCATTGCATATTATATTTTTCAAAATCTGATTTGTTCCGTATGAAGAGCATGCTTTCAAGAGGAATCGGCCGCAAAGCTGAAGATAAAGAACGCGACAAAAAACAATTTAGAACAAAATAATCAAATATGTAGAGAACCAAAGTGTTTGCAGACGTGCTTTTATGTTACGTTACTTAGGAGAAACCTTTGATAGTAAGAAAATGTATAAGCCATTTTGAGACAGCCTGTGATAACTGCCGAATGCAAAAGGGTAACAATAATAGCTTGTATTCCAAAACGGATGTATATGATTAGTTATTTTTTGCTACTTTTATATAAGCTTACCCCCTATCTAACAGGCGCCATGTTTTTGAGATTTATTCCATTTTTGAGAAAACAATCAATAAATTAGGATTACTAGAAAATTAGTACGTATTGTTGGCTTCGTTTGCGCCATTGATCAAGTAAAGATTTTCAAACTATTGAACAATCTTTATAGCTTTTCTCAAATAAGAACTCATATTTCTTTGATTGTAGTCGTCTACTCTATGGCCATCTAGTGTTCAATTGATGATGTTCAATTGATTGTACGATTGCTGGCCGTAAGATGGCGACCACATTGAGCTTAACAGAGCTAGTTCACAACTGGCCAATGAGAACAAGTTGTGTAAATTTAATCAATGAGCATTGTTAATAACTTGATGAGGATTAATTTTGTAGATAACAGAGGCTAGCAACTGCTTAACAAAATAGCTCACCATAGGTGTGAATAATTTTTTGTGAGATAAAGACTAGTTAGACAAAAGATGTGCCCGGATAGAGTTTATAGCGAGGCTCCAGTATATGAATGATTTCTAATATTAAATCAAAGCGAGAGTAGGAATTCTCAGCTTGTTGGGCTATTCATTAATTATAGACTATTCTCCATTCAATCGAAGAGATTCGATCCAAACTAGCCTCATCAATAGGAGAACAAGTGTAACGTTTGGATTTTAGATAAGCTTAGGTTCTCTTTCAATTAAATTGACTCTGCAACCATTTGTATGTAAGAACAATTGTACAGATTATGCATTCTCAGCAGCTGTTCAGGTTGCAACTTTAATCATATTTGTTTCGGACCCAAAAAGGGTTAACTGGGAACAAAACAATGAACTTTCAGAGGCGTTAATCTAACTAAAGTGTTGGTATCGAGAGCTGAACCATATAGTGCCCTCTCTCCCCTCTCCCTCTCCCTCTCAATGAATGGGCCCTTACGCGCACTTGAGCTTGATTTATCTATCATGTTAGATTAATCCCGAAGCAAGATCAACAAATCAAATGAAAACTCGAAAGCGCGGAAGATTGGTCACACAATCCACGAGAGGATTGTTTGTTTTGGTTTGAAATTGAACTGGTCAAGATTTATTGAGAGCTGTTGTGCGTTCACACGTTTCTCGTAGAATGTTCGCCTTTCCGATGCCGCGATAAAATTTAGGTGCTCTCTGCCGGATTAAACAAGAGCTGGCCCAGACAGAGATAGAGGGCAAAATTAGATCAAATTTTCTTAATTGCAGCTAACGGTTTGTGGAACTTCTTTGCACCGGGCTCAAAGTGATTTCGTGCGAATGGTTGATATAGATATGGAAGTTGGAGTGCGAGATTGAGAGTGCGACAGAATGAGGGGGACGCACTTGAGAGTGAGTGGATTGTCTACTTTGTTTCTCTTTTATCTGTTACTAGGAAAGCGCGTTGAGTTGTAACTGCGACTGTTAGATATCTTGGTTTTCTGTATTGAAGCACATTTGAGCGGCGGCGGCGGCGGCGCCGATCGTTAGATAGTTGAGTAGCCCGATTGGCCCGTTAAAGCGAGTTGAGAAAGCGCCCGTGGTTGCGGTTGACCGCAAAGCAAACAAACGTCTATCCCCGTTGGCTGGCACTCGCAACTAGCAGCTCGAATGAGAAGGAAGGAAGAAGAAGACGAGCAGGCGAGCTAACGTTAGATTGGCGCTTAAACTGAGCCAATTGGACCACAACGGTGGCTCTCTCTCTCTCTCTCCCTCTCACACACACATTTAGCATGCCAATCTATGACGATTTGTTATCAATAAGTGTATCTACGTTTCAAGCTTTTCTCACTTCCGGACTCTCTTGGCTGACTTGAACAGGAAGGCTGCAAAAGCAATGGTGGTTTGTTGAACCGACGTAGCCAGTTGAGAGATCCACTATCAATGCCAAGAGTTGGAGTGCTGCAGTTTTTCATTTCTCGACCGCATGTCAGTGGGCCGACACACACACACACACGCACAGACAAGATTCAAGTCGCTCTAGTGAGTAGGATCATATACTCATCGCGCCAATACTTTCGGCGCAATGACGCAACAACCAGTTTCTCACTTTGGCAACAACCGCTGCAGCAAGCTGACGCGAATTGCTAGCTCGCAAGAGATGGTTTCTCCATGAACCAGGAGCCTTTCCACAATAACCACTTGTGATAGCACTTTATCTGGAGCTTGGCAACAGCAGCAGCAGCAGCAGCAGCAGTGGCAACAGACAACAACAACAACGACAACATTGCAACTATCAACTCGACTAAATCTACTCTGAGAAACAAGACTTCTCCAATGGCTCAAAATCTCGCCTAAAGATCCCTCTTCCGAGTGGCGGCAAGTTTTGTGCTCGTGGCGAGTAAGCCATAAAACTGGCACCGTTGGCTTAGCACGTGGCGCCGCCCGTTCGAATGTCGATCGAACGGAAGTTGTGTGCCAGCCAGCCGAACAACTCAGCAAAGTGTCTCCTCCTTCTTCAACGCGAGAATCCTCTATTCTCATTTCAATTTGTATTGAACTGCGTTTTCTAGAAGATCTAGAAGCCAAGAGATCCATTTTCTTTATGCCAAATGTCAACAAAGGGCTTGCAAGTTTCCTATCGATGCATATTCTCTAGCTTCTATTTTGCATAGAAATTCGATCAGCTCTCTTTCTATCTCTCCGACTATGTTGCGGCCAAATTGATTGCAAAGTAGTCGAAATCGCTCTGTGTTGCTGCTTCGGCGGCGCAGTCAGAGAAACCAGCCGACTCGATCAAGCCAAGTCGATCAATTTGGCCGAACAAGCTGTTGGTTAGTCTCATGGAAAAGGAAACAACAACAACAACATCTTGCCGATCATTTCGACTAGCCAACAACTCCAAGTTGCTGATGACTCGGTTAAAATGCGCACAGAACGAGTCTCTTCAAAACTGGCATCGCAAAGCAAAAACTAATTCATCAATATAACTAAACGTGGCACTTCTCGCCGACTTAGCGACCGATTGCACGTGCAAACTGCGCCGTTAAAATGTCACCGGCTGGACAAGCATAAGATATCTTCAGAGGTGCTTAGTTGTTGATCTCTTTTCGGGGCCCGGTTGATATTAGTTAGTAAACAGAAAGAGAGAAAAAGAAGAGAGAGAGAGAGGGGGGACTAAGGCGAAGAGATAATAAATAGAAGCTTCAGTGTTGTTTGGCGGCTTTTTCATTGAAAAGTAGGCCTTTAAATGAATTATGGTCATCTTTATTGCCATGGTGGCGGCAAAACCAATCTAGCGGTGTGCGCTTATTTTGCTGGCGCTAGAACTAGCTTTCTAGATCGCACCATTGGAGGGACAGTTTAAATTGCACAAATGATTGATTTCTGAGAGCGTCTTTGCGGCCGCCAAGTGATGCGACGGCCGTCGCCACCTCAACATCTTGAGAGCCATTTAATTCGAGCAACCTTCCTCTCTATCTCCCTTCCAACAACAACAAAGACGGATCAACTGCTTTGTTCAGCGCAAGCTCAAACAAAGCTGACTTGCACTGCGCAAACTCAATTTGAGCCAAGTTTTCTATGGCGCTTGTTTTTAGCTTGTTTAGAGAGGAAACACAGAGAATGCGCCCGTTAGCACAAATTACTGTCGCCACCACCAGGTAATAATGTGTATGTGTGTTTGTGTGTTTGTGATGAGGCCATTTCACTTCGTCTGCAAGCTGCCATTTCATTTGTTCGCATTATCTCTACCGCTTCCTAATCACAAGTCTAATACCATTTTGCAACTAATTGGCCCACTCGCCGGCGCCATTTGGCCGATCGACCACTTGCTCGTCTGGCTTCTGTTGGCGCGCGTGCAAACAGTGCAACCAGGTGAGCGCATAGGAATCGATTTGTGTTTTATTTAGAGATAGTGAGAGAATTATCGAGCCAAATGATTGTTGGCCGATGAGGAGAAGGAGGAAGAGGAGGAGGAGTAAGGAATCTGGAGCTTCCTCGGCATCGTTCTTCATCGAATCAAAGAAGAATTTAATGTTAATCTTGTAGTTTGTCTTGTTCAAGTCATTCAATGTTAAGTGAGGTGGAAAATGTTTGTATGCGTTTAGATGTGTGTTAGTTTTCAATGAGCGTTAGTTTTCTACGCGCTGCAAATGATTGATTGCGCTTGTGCGGCCCAGTTGTTTCTTTAGGTATTCTTTAGCTACGAGCTTCCTCCAGAAAGTGTATCACTGCAACCTGGTCTGTCTGTTGTAGAAGCTCGAGAAGGAACAGGTAAGCGCAAGGTCGTCGCACGATTGGTGTGGTTCTCGTGTCCACACCAGCCGACGAGCGGCGAGAAGAGCATCGCCTTCATTAGAGTGACGGCGGCGGCGGCTGCAGTTCCGGGTTGATTGTGGGACATTGCGGCGCCTTGAGAGTGGCGGCATATTGATTTGGTTGCGCGTTCAATGGAAGTGCGCAAACACTTGTTCAAAACATAACAATGCACTGCTTATAAATAAACACCGTTACGTGCCTTCCTCCTCGATGCACAGTCGTGCCTCCTTCCATTGCTCCTCCATCCAGAGGCTACGTGATTATGGAAGCCTCGTGCTCCTTTATTGGAGCCACTTTCACGCGCTCTGCAACCGCAAATAGGAGAGCGAGCAATTCGAACATGATAATGATGACTCCAACTTGCTAGTGTTGCTTTCCACACGACCACTTTTTTACGCAAAAACTGCGCCATGAAATTCAATTTACTTTCCGGCGTGAAAAAGCTCGCCGGCCACACTCATGAAGCCGGCGAAAAGAATACTTGTGGCCGCCGGAGCTGCTGCTGCTCCTTTAGCGGCTGTTCCAATTCATCTTCCTAGGCTTTGATCATCGGCATTGCCATCGCCGTCATCATCATCATCACGGCAATCGTTTGCGGCTTCGGGCGGACGCAAGATGAACCAAATCAAATCAAATTGCGTCACAAACACACACTCACAAACACTAAACTGAGCCTAGCTGCCGGGCTGCCAAAGAGCAAAACTGAATAGAAGACTAAGGCTTGGCCGGCTAGAGAGCTCTCCATTAAACAGCAACTTTTATCATTTCTCAAACTCTGCCCACTACAATAAGCGAGCGCATTGCGATGCATTGAATGAGAATAAACGCTCGCATTGGATGAATGAAGGAGCTCATTGTGTTTCATGGGAGCAAGCAGGTTTGGATGGATGAATGAATGTCACTGCTACCATGCCAGTTGTGTCGGTGGCCAGCGGCTGAACTTGCGAGCGCTCGGCCAAAGCCGGACCTGTTTTCGCGAAGATAGATTGCTTTGAGAGGCAAACTAGACGGATAAACAGACAGTCGGCGCTTGCTGGGGTAGCCAACAATTGGTCAGTTTTCATCCTCATCCACATCATCATCATCCAAACAGACTGAGATTGGCGATCTCAAGATGCAACAACAACATAATGGATCCACTCAATCCGGCTGGCTTAATAGGCTGGAATCAAGTTCACACAGTTGGCCGAGCGCTTGGCCGCATCAGCGGCTCGCCTAAACACGACTCTGTTCACCTACCATCAGAGCATGAGAGCATCACAAAATCGGCATGGCCAACACACAGAGCCATCCTCTGCGGCTAGACAAGGCGCAAAACAAACATCCTATATGCCGACAAACACCGACAACCAATCATGCTAGCGCAACCTGACGGCGGCCTATAACTGTCGGCCTTCGGAGCCGACAAGAGAACGCCTTCAAGTCTCACCGCAAGATGCTCGGTGAATTGCGATCGCCCAATAGCACAGCACGAGGATATTATTTGCATGGCGCTGAATAAACACAAACACTTTCGAGTTTTGCATTCGAACTTGTCGTCGTGCTTTGGTTGTCGCAAAAATCTCAGCTTGAGCGGATTTAAGCTGTGGAGCGCCGTTCACCGACAGCGATATGAATGCCTAATGATGATGTTGTTGCACAGCCTTGTTGTGTATTTAACTTTTTCACTACACAATCCAATACAAATGTAATAATAAATAATAATAATATTCTCAATAAACAGCTTTGCTGAATGCACACTGGTGTTCCGTAAGCTCGTGTTGTTTTGCATCGTCCCTCTTGAGACCAGCGCGTGCTGCGAGTTGGATTGTGGGCGAAAATTTGCACACAAATGTTGTCCATCTTTGTTGTTGTTGTTGTTTTTTTATCTTGTTTGTGCTCTCAATAAGTTGTTTTCTTTGCGCTTTTATTGGGGCCGACTGCCTAAACTGCAGTTCAACAGTTGCATTGTGGGTGTCCCTACTAGCGAGCATCAGCACACACACACAAACACACATATGCCGTCTCCTCCGAGAACGTCGCACCGATTAATGATGGCCTAGTTGCAACTGATGGCCGTTAAACAACGTCCAAGAATGGCCAACAATGGTCCCACTTAAACAGCTAGTTCAGGTTGTTGAAATTTTTAAGAAAAACCCATGTTAAGCTACAACGACGGCTACGGACAACCAAAAGCTGGTCTAAATCGGCCAGTGGCGGCACGACCAGTGGCGCAAACAAGCCAATTATCTCAAACTACCAGTGCCAGTAATTCCCATTATCTGCGAGCTAATGCAGTTGCAGATCGGCGTTCGCCACTCAGTCTGGCCATTCAGCAGTTCAGCGCCGCCAGCAGCAGCAGCAGTAGTAGCAGTAGTAGCGGCAATGCGATCAATTCATCTGCAAGCGAAGAGGCCGATAATTAAACCAGACTCTGCAGTTTCATTTGAATTTGTTTACCTGGTTTTGTGCTACAATCGTCGGCGCGCTTCTGCTTGCATCCGGCACTCTTGTTTGCATCTCGCAGCCAGATCAATGGAGTTGGATGTCTGCTGAAGCTCGCCAACATTCAGCAAACATTCGGGCGCTTTGTCATTGGAGGCGCCTGTCCGATAGCTTCGCCTTACCTGTCTGCGCTTTGAAACTATGTTTAGTTATGGTTTATGTAACTAGAGGGAGGCCGCGTAGATACGCCTATGGCCCTTCTTGGCGCCCGTCGGCGGCGGCGGCTCAAGTTCATCAAAAAGGAAGCCGATGTCTCAAGCGCAACAATACCAAGGACAAATGTTGAATAACAACTAGTTGCGGCAGAATGCATTTGAGGCTTTTGATTTGGAGAGTGTGATGTGCCAACTGCTCAGTTTTGATTTGATTTGATTTGATTTGACTTGCTTTGACTCGGCTCGGCTCGACTTGGTACTGGTGCTTGTTCTTGTGCTTGTGCGCCGACCAAACAGTAGCCGGCGATTGAGCAGAGTGGCGAGAAGAGCAACCTGTTTGTATGGCAAGCCGGCAACTGAGAGTGCGGCTACTGAGATAGGGATTCAAGCAGATGAGGTTTTGTTCGTCTCAATCGCTCATGTAAATGCCATTCGATAGAAACAGGTATTAGCTAAACGTGTCCATGAATGAGTTGCGTGCGCAAAAATTGGTACTAAAGCAAAAAATCCACAATACTTGCGGTTGGTGTTAAACGTGGCGCTAAACTAACGAGCGCTGTCAGCTACCTGGCAACAATGTCGAACTGCTACCATGCGATTAGTTTCGTCATAGAGCAAACAGTGGCTCGCAAAATATGATATGAATGTGCACGCAATTAAGTGAGTTGAGAAATCGAGAGGAAACGCAGGCTCTAAGGACAAAGTGTACGTCTGCCAGGTTGATTTCGTTTAAGTTTGTCCGAACAAGCAACCTGCTTTTGAAGAGATATTCTGAAATTCTCATTGTTAGCGCAGAGAGAATCCGTTTCTCAAAGTTCTGAATGAATGGTTTGTCATTCAATACAAACAAGCATTATAACAAGAAAAGAAGGAGGAAAGTTGTCAAAATGATGATAATAATAATAATAATTCGTCCTCTATTCTAATCCATATAACACACCGAAAAGGCGAGCACTTATAATCAGGCAATAAGACAGACAAACAAATGCCATCAGCGACAGCAGCAACAACAACATTGTGACAATATGCTGCTCTTTGGCCTTTTCAAACTGAATTCAAAGGCGAGATTAAGTTTACTGTTCAATTGAAACTAACCAATGAAGAGAAACTGTTGGCACTTGTTCATCCATCCATTCATTCACTCATTCACTCATTCACTCATTCATCCATTCACTCATTCATTTATTCGTTTAATGCAGGCTGGTAAGCCCACTTCATTGGATGGCATTGAGAGAAGATTTTTCTTTCGTTCGCTCATTGTTGCAGCCATTTGTTACCACTTCTTGGTGGGCTTATTCTTCTCGACAAAGGAAAATAAGCTCTCTATCGCGGATTGCCACGGGAAAAACAATCAGCGCCACCGTTCTGCCGGCCTACCTGCATACCGTGTTTTCGCTTGGAAACTGCCTATAAGAGTAACCAATATAGGTATTGAAAGCAGCTTACATAAACTCTGTTCGGCCAGAGACAAAATCTGTGGAGATATATGAATACTGCCGCTTCTGCACAGCACAAAGTAAAATCACGCGCTAAGCTAAGCTCTTAAAGGCCGTAAACAGATTTGTCGACAAGAGCGACTTGTTTGCATAGTAGATAGCGCAGTATTGTAAAAACTGTGTCGCTTATAATCACATGAATTAGCCAGCCAGGCTAAACGACGACAACAACAATAACAGCAACAACAACAATAACAATAACAATTGCAATATTACCATCTTCATTTTCATCATCATCATCATAGTCAGCATTCTCTATCAATTTGAGACAACATCGCTTAAGAGCAACTCATAGCTGTGCGACCAGTTGAAAGACTCTAAACAACCATGATCCTTAGTCGATCAATGGTTCATTTATTGAATTGAAACGCATCTATTCATTGACTTGTAAGACTCTAATTCATTGATTCTTTTATTTTCATTCACTAATAATATTGGTGCGTTCGTTAGTCGTCGTTGAGTCTCTCGAGTCGGAAGGGAAACTGTTTAGCAGGTTGAGATTCAAGCGGCCGCTTGAATCTCCGGTGAATACAATTTGTAAGCGTTATGCGGCTTGCTGTTTTGCACGAGCTTTCTCTCCGTTCAACTGTCTGTCTCAAGACAACCCAACAAACCGCAATCAACCAGTGAAAGCCAGCAACGCCATTTGAAGACAACCTATTTTAGGCAAGCTTACTGCAAATTAAGTGCGTCCTTATGTGTATCTGGTCGCTTGCTCTCTTTCTGGAGTTTTTCGACTTTACAAGGCAACGCAAGGCAACGCGACACAAAGTGCAGCCTGTCCAACTTGCTAGCGGAGAGTTTGTAAGCGGTGCAACACTCTTCCAAAACGTGACGAAAACCATCTAGACGAGAAAATAGTAGCAAGGCGCGACAAATAGATAGAGATCAAATCACAACTCGCAAGCGATTTGCCGAGCTAGATTCATCTTGTTGACAAGATGATGCTCCAAGTTTGCCGCTTCAAACAGTGTGGCGCACTAATTGCTTATCGCGCGTTTGCTCAATGTATCGTCTAGTGGCTGTGGTGGGATAAGAAGAAGGAGAAGAGGAGGACGAAGACGAGGTGGAAAAGTAAGGCGGCAGCAACTTGTTTAAGCGGGAAAAAGAGAAAGAGAGCAAATAACAATAATAGAGAGCCTCAGATGAGCGTTGAATTGTTGATGGTTGCAACCACTTGATCGTCTCCTATCGGCTCGTCTCGCTGACTTGCTCTCCCTCTCTCTCTCTCTTTCTAGCTGGGGCTTACGGATACATCCATACTCACACAAGCACATACAAGCTGACCGGATTGATCATCCTTTCAGCCTCCCGCTTACTGCCAACTTGGCGACTCGGGCACTAAACTGTGAGAACTGTGCGTGTAGCAAATAAAACTGCGAGCCAGCGAGCGAGCTGGATGGATGGATGGATGGCAAGCGAGTGCTTGAGAACGAGATTGCCAAGAGGCTGAATCTTGGCCACACAATACAATGAAACGCCGACATTCAGCCGCTCTATCTCACATCCTGTAGGAGAATCTGAGAATGGTGGCGCTAGTCGTCTGGCCAGGCGCGCATGCGCCCAAGAGGGCGCCATCACGCCAGCTTCCTGCAGTTTGTCAGACTAATCCAGCGACCAACGAGAGAGGCCGCTGCCTCTTACAGTTCTTTTCTAACATCAAATAACGCGCAAGGCTAGTTGTTAGCGGTTTAGGCCAGTTAGCTAGCTCTTCAAGAACTACTAAAGTAGTGAGTAATGCCAGCCAAGACAATACTTTCGCATTCGGCGTTTAGAACTCCACGATCGTACAACAATTATGAGCCATTCTATTGACACTTTGGCCGTAGCTGCGGCTGCCAAGCAGCAACAGCAGCAGCTTGTTAACACGCATCACCATCTCCATCATCATCAACAACAACAACAACCACATCAACCACCACAGCTTACCTATGAACAACTGCAACTCCATCAGCCCCTGAACCAGCAGCAGCTGCACCTCCACCATCAACAGCAGCAACTGCAACTGCAACAGCAGCAGCAGCAACAACAACAACAACAACAACATCAGCATCATCACCAACAACATCATCATCAACAACAACAACAACAGCATCAACAGCAACAGCCACACCAGCACCACCATCAGCAGCAACAACAACAGGAAGTGGCCTTTCAGCACCACCAGCACCAGAAGCAAACAATCGTTACTGGACAGCATCACCAGCAGGCGCAACAGCAACAGCAGCAGCAACAGCAACAACAGCATCAACCACAACAACAGGCGGCCATAAAACACGTTAAACGGCCGATGAACGCTTTCATGGTCTGGTCGAGAGGTCAGCGACGCAAGATGGCCCAGGAGAATCCAAAGATGCACAACTCAGAGATTAGTAGGCGACTTGGAACCAGATGGAAAGAGTTGGCTGAAAAAGACAAGAGACCCTTCATTGATGAGGCCAAAAGGTTGAGGACTCAGCATATTGAAGAGCATCCAGATTACAAGTATAGGCCGCGCCGGAAACCCAAGCTCATGGTGACGGCCAGCTCGACTGCGGTGGCGGCGGCGGCCGCTGCAGCGGCCGCCCGCCGCCGCCGCCTCAAGCGTGGCCAGCAACCCAATGGCGGCCGTTAATAATCATATGAATGGCTTGCCGACAATGACAAATCAAATGGCGCACGAGCTTGCCGTGAGCGGCATCCACGCCCACCACCATAATCACCATCCGCACCATCCGCACTACCCTCACCATACTCACCATCACGCTGCCACAGCTGCGACCCGCATCCATTGCGTCGGGCTTGGCCGCGGTCGCGGCAAATAACCATCACAATCCCGGCCCGATGGATCTGGTCAGCCATGCAGGCCACCATCTCAGCCATCCACACGCTTACCAAAACGCAATGGTCATGGCGCAGCAGATCTACACAGGTACTACTTAGGGTCGGCGGCCGTCTTAGTTCGTATTTGTGCCATGTAATCATGCTCGCGGTCTTATTTGGAGCGTAGTCCTAGTTTATCATCTCGTGCGCACATGCATGCTGAAGATTGCACATTGGCGAAATCTAAACCGGAAAGAATTCAAATTATATTTTGTTACGAGCAAAGATTTTGCTTCTGTGCAAAGAGTGTAGCAAAATAAAATTGAACTAGTTCATCCGTTCAAGTTTTTTGATGAAAAAAATGTCGCCCGCCGCCCCCTTTCCCTACCCTGTTCTGTAAGCAAATATTTGAACCTACTACTCCCTTTCTCTTTATCTCTGCTTTTCATTCTCTTTTAAGCTGGCTATACACTTTTAAGCGCATATTCCTTACAGAAAAATCAATAATAAGCCCGATCGAATCATCTTGATTTGCATTCTGAAGGAAATACATAATAGAACTTTTATTATCAATATTCCATAAGCTTCTTCTTCTCTAGCAATTTCAAAATTAAATGATATAAATATTGTCCCTCTCTTTTTATTTCACACATTCAATCTCAATCCGAATCTTATTCTTGTTGAAAAGAGTATAACAAAATTGATACATTCATCAGTCTTCTTTAATATTGGAATCCGACATGAACTTGATCAACATGTCTCGTCGAGTGTTTCCAATCTGAAGCATTAATATGGATACTAATTCTTTGTGTAACGCTTGGCTGGCCTCCTTATCTTTCAACAATTCTAATCCACTATTTAATGCTTTATCAATGGCATCCTCTTCATCCGGCATCCTTTTAAGAGCAAACTTTATTAAAGCGCCTTTCATTGCGATCACGCCCTCAGCTGGAATATCTTCTCTAGTTTCAATGATATGATCAATTTGTTTTGTAAATTCATCATACAACTCACTTGGCTTTGGTTCATCTAGTTTGGACGCGGATAATTTCTCAATTAAGGCTGTTACAATATTTTTAACATTAACCCGCTCCATTAACAAGGCACAACTATTGAAGAATGGCTTTAATGTAGCTAAATGGAATTCATCGGGGAAAACTTGAATAAGACATTCCATAAGATATTCTTGCGCTATGGCATCTCTACTAGAAACTATTTGTTCTAAAACACTAGGTAATACTGTATCCTTATAACAATCAACATCAACTCCTTCTAATTGTGACAATCTGACTAGATTAGTGCCAACTAACAAACGTAAATCTTGCCTATCCTTTTCTTTTCTATCTTTTTCTCTTGAATGCCCTTGATGTTGTATTCTGACCCATAGTTTGTTCATCTCAGCAAAATTAATCAAAATAAAATCAAGCGAATCTTGTAGGACACCTTCACTTGGATTATCATTTGTTGCTGGTAAAACTTCTCTGCACATTTGTAGTAGATAATTGCGTAAAAATAAACCACGTAAAGGATGTTGAACACCGCTACACATTTCAACTAAATCTTTGAGGATCTCTTTTCGACAGATTGGGGTTGTTTTCATATAAACATAACCAACTGTTATCAACAAATATAGTCTCGGAATTATATTGCCGGCATGTTGAACAACTTCATATAAATCGGCCATCTTTTTACCACGATCGAATTCTTCCGTTAGATAAACAACTAAATGACGAAGTTGATCTGTTACGGTGATATATAATTGATAATATTCCTTCGGGGCCAAGTTTGAGGTCCTAAGTTCGCCAAGGAAAGATGATGCGTGATTTAAAGCATCCATCATGCGGCCTTTGTCGATGGACAATTTCATTTGCTGATGGTACATAGCAACTAGTATAATATAAATTAAAGAAATTGGTTGTTGATAATGCTATCAAATTAATAGTGATAGTATGGTACAACTATTGATAAGACAGTTAGACAACTAAAAGTGTCAGTTAGTGTGTTTGGATCGGGGCGTACTCGTCGCCCGTTTGTCTGTCTGTGTTGTTCCCTTGGGAATTCGGCGGCTGTGGCGGCCACCATTCCGAATGGGTCGCTTTAGTTTATTCTGTTTTGTGCGGCGATTGCTGCTGATTTCCATGTTTGCCCAATGGCAGACATAAAAATCTGACTGCTTGAGTTGCACAAGGAGGTCGCCATGCGGGAGTTCTGCGGCAGCGGCGTCGGCCGTCGCTGCGCTGCCGCCACCACCTCTTCATTGCGAATTACCTCAATAACGCTTGTAACGAGGTTGATCCGAAGGGGGAAACAAACATTGTCTGACTAAAAAAGCGACCGGCCTGTTATTGAGAAAATATCAATTGAAAATGGTCATCTATTTATGAGACACTCTTTACTATTCGTTTAGATAATGCTGCTCCTCAGAATGGGCTCACTCGCAGCTGGCGTAACTCCTCCCAATTTTCCGGATAGGCGTGTCTATTGTCTAAAGCCGCGCCACGAACGAATTGTAAATAGTGCAGCCAGCCGCTGCTACACGCTGCTTCTCTCGATGCACCTTTGTCTAGCATCGCGCTCCAGTGTTACTAATATTATTATTATTTTATTATATTTAAAAATAATATTATCATCTTTATTATTATCAATCATAATCTAGGCATCATGGAATGTATGAGCTTTAATGAGGAGTTTAAATTTGCCTCAATTCCGCGTAACTTATTAGCTACTTGTGATCAGTCATTACCAAGGCCAGAATGGGAGCCTGCGATGCATCTCATTTTAGTTATTGGGATGATTGTTTTGGTACCCGTCTCAATACTTACCGCTTATATGGAAGCAATGCTCTACTTAAGATCACAGCAAGCCTCAGCAGCTCAATCAAATGGTAGCCATTCAATTACTCAAAGCAACCATCATAATGGTGGCAGCAATAAAGATTATTGCTCAAGCCATTTAACTGATTCTTGCAATAAGGATCGAAGTAATGGCAGTGGTCATGGAGCGGCAGCGATCTCATCATCAAATTCAAGCTATCAATCCTCGCTACCATTTAATGCCTTATCAACTCATGCTGGCGGTAGCGCAAAGAATAACAAATCTAATAATAATAATATTGGTAACAACAAAGTTAACAACAATTGTACACAAAAGCGACGAAAAAATAGCTCTACGGCTAATAGTGAAAAAGTGCCAACAAGCAACAAGTCTATAGGCTCAACAACTAGCGATAGAAAATCCTCCAGTCCTTATGCGCCTATATTTCAAAATCTCACCAATGTTATTTCATCGCCGCCACCTCCCCTGCCAACTTTTGATAGTGAATTCGATTCATTAGAATTCAAGAAGTTAAGAAGTAAAAAATCGGCAAAGAAATCCAATTCTCTTAATGGTAGTATAGCTAGTAGTGATGACATTGGAAATCCCAATACACTTAATCAAGGCCACGTTGCCAACTCGAATCAAGTCAGTAACAAAGCCAAACAAAATGGAAAAGGTGCTGGACTTAAAATAGGAGGAAGTAATTCTATTGATGGAGTGCGCGATGTAGATTTAAGAACTCAATCAGAGCAGACAGGCTCCAGAGAAAGCTCCATGAATCGGAAGGGGAGTTTAAAAGATGTTTTTAATGCGACTTCTCTATCAGATGAAGAGTTGTATCGTGACAAAATTAACAAGCTTTATAACGGCGTGAAGAAGGCTAGCGAGATAGATCATCAGGAACAGACGACCATGATGCCAATTCAGCCACCCTCATCATTGTCATCAACACCCTCCTCATGCTCATCAACATCTTCATCATCCTCAGCATCCTCTACATCCTCATCATCATCCGCGTCCCCCTCTTCAACCTCATCTTCACCGCCTTTGTCGGCTTCATCATATGGCGAATACTCACTACTCGGTCCAGGCGCAACATTTGAATTGCCTTGTTTAAGAGTGAGATCAAGAGATTAAATGTTTTGGTTTGATTGGCGCACCATCAAACGTATCTATGTAAGAACTGTTTAAGTCACATTATTTATACTATCATTCTGATGTTCCCTTGTAATCATCATGATCATCACCATCTCCCTTGTTGTCGAGCTGATAAGACATTTGACATTAAAGTAAACAATGTGTAGAATGTTAGATTAGCATCGAGTTATCGTCAATTAAGCTGAAAACAGAAATTTGATGAACTGATGCTAATTTAGACATGAACTGATATTATTAGTTGAATTCTCGTAGTTTATGAATTATTTGTCAATTAGAATGAAAATGTTCCAGTTTCAGAAGTCCTTCAAAGGGGTGTTTCAGTTACATATTCTAAGCACGTCGCTTTTGCTTGATTGCAGGTCCCCTGATTTTGTTGATCGTTTTTCCAACAGCGCGTCTACGACCGTACCGACCCGGCTTAAGTTTGGGCGGACTCTGCTTGGCGCTAGCTCTTCTCTTCCTACGCGTTCGCCCTAAGTAGTCATAATGTTGACGAAAGAAGGAATATAATGCGTTAGTTAACTTTAAAGGCAAAGTTTTGGGAAATTAGCTCTAATTAAAGAGCTTCTTTCTTCTTTTTACAAGTTAGCTCATTGAAACCTACTCTGATTTCTCAAGCGCGCCGAGTCCTCTCCAAGGCCCGACGAGTCCTCGTCAATGGAGTTGGTAGATTTTTTCTGTATAGAAGCCTCGTCGTAGGCGCCAATACTGCTGTCCATCATGACAGCTTTGCCTCCTACTCCTCGTCCGCCCATTGCATCTCGTCGCGCAGAGTTTGCCTCGTAAGTGACTCCCGTTTCGTCGCCTTCATGGCGGCCAACGGCTTTCTCTGGCTGCATGTCTCTAATTAAGCTGTCGATTGAAGACTCGTCGACTTCGTCGCCGTTAGCTCGACGGCGAGAGCCTACTTGCGGCGCCCCAACTTCAAGGGGCCTCAAGTCGGCCTGCGAACGATCATCGTCATTCATGAACGAGAATCGCGGTCGTGACTTGTATAGCAGCTCATTCAGCTTGTAGTATTTTGGCGCATCTAATACATGGACACGATGTTGTTGTTGTTGATTGATGTTGGAATGAGGCAAGTCATAAGTTAGTGATCTTGAATCGGATTCTAGAGTAGACTGTGGAACCGGAAATGGCAATGCTTGAGCTCCATGAATGCTACTAGCGAGCAACACAAGCAGGCCGAATTTAAGTGGTATCAGATAGTTTTCGATTTGTCGCATTGTATGTTCAGTTGAATTTTGATTAACAGATTGGATGGTTTTGTAACAGCACTAATTATATGAAACTCAATCAACCAATTGTCAATTCAAGTGATCGTTCACTATCTTGTTTCAATTATATCACCCTCTTTCCGATTAATTGAAACAACTATCTATTTGATGGAATCTAACATGCGCAGATGCTGCAACAAACTGCTAGGCGCAACAAGTCGTTTGATAACGTTTCTAACGGATCCGCCACTTCCAGGAAATTCCATAAGCTTATCCTACAGCTTCCGCCCCCAAAGCAGACTCTCCTCTAACATAGAGCTTCTAAAGGCTCTGGGCTAATCTTGAAGCCCTTTCTAACTGTTGTCTTTGTTGTTGTTGTTGTTGTTAATGATGATGATGACGATAATATTTACTCACCTTCACAATCAAATGAGTTCCACCAAACGCAGACACTCGATATCTGGCTGAAAATTGTACCATTCGGGCACCTAAATGTAGCATCAAGGTTTTTAGTGCATTAAGACGGTATTGTTTGCGTTGATCAATGTTTGTTTTTGCCAAGTTGATCAAAGGGAGATATTGTGTTTACGTGTGAATTGGATGAGAAATCGGGTCAGTAATATAATTGAAGCGTTATTTATTAGCAAGCTCTGTTTCGATCCGGAGATACTAATTTTGCGCTACCATCCGTGTGGCTACAATCTCCACTATGGGCAAACAAAGCGCCAAAAAGTTGCATTGAGAAGCCATCTAGATCTACAACTCATTCATTATGCAACCACATGCTTGTTCTAGTTTCATTTTGTTTGTTTAGTAAAACTGAATGAAAGTTTTTCTAGACAATCACCACTTCAAAGCCGCGCGGAGGCAAATATTTGTCCTTGTTGTTCAATCCTCCTCTACAAATTGCAATCAAATCGAACTACTTAAAGGAATCGTCTACTTACAGAAAGCTATCTTGCCGTCCATCCGCCTGACAGATGTGGAAGATCTGGATGAAAGATTGATGAAAGTGTTAAGAGTTTAGACTGTTTTGTTAGGCGATGTTGATTAATTGAGGAAGCTTATGCGATGAGATTGAGATGCGACTTACTTGACAACGAGATGAAACATCCGCATAGTAGCCGGGATACTTTTGATCGCGACAGTTGAAGCTAGTCAAGTTAACTTTACTTATTATGGGATAATCAATGCCGGGTTCACCCGGAATTGCGTCCTGCAACCACTTGATTGTGTCATGGTGATCATGGTGATGATTGTCGCCGTGATCAGAATAGTGATTTTGGCCATCGTCACAATCTTCTTTATTCTTTCTGGTTGAATTTCCTCCTTTAGAACTGTCATCATCATGTTGCGGCCTCTTCTTCTTTCGCTCTCCTTCGGCGGCCATTTCGTCACGATAATCGATATCTGAATCTTCCTCCTCAGACCTCGCCATGGAGGTACTGGTGTCTCCTCTACCAGACGAATCTTCTCCGCTACTCGCTTTGTTCGTCTCATTTTCCGAACCCGCAGCACCGCCTTGACGTCTGTCAGTATCGCCTCTATCCGGCTTGGTTCCGCCGATGCGCTCTATGTCGCCTCCGCTTTTACGCTCATCTGATATAGAGTCCTCGTCGGCATCTGAGATGCGGTCTGTACCTACACTAGAGCCTCTATCATCCGTAGAGGACAATCTATCAGTATTATCTATTCTTGATGGCTCTCGATTATCTTTATCGTTGGCTGGTTTACTTTCTGTCTCTTGCTTCATTCGGCTGCTATCATAATTAGTTCTGTCTGACTCCGATGGATCAGTTCCATCATCCGAGTTGTTTGAACCACTACCATCACCACCTATGGTAGCCCCAACGCCTCCACCTGAAACTATTCCATCTCCACCACTCACTGACTTATTATCTATCTGATTTGGGCGCTCGCGATTGACGCGCTGTGTTCTGGGCTCTCTATCATCAAACTTCTCTGATTCGCTCGCTCCATCAGCCATTTCTGTTCCCCCTCGAGAGGGTTCTTCTCTTTTGCCATTCGCCGATTTATCGGAACCAGCATCATCGACAGGTTCAGGATCATCATCCACCCCATCGTATTTTGGTATAACTGTAACCGTATCACCTTCCTCCTCTACGTCGTCATCACCAACTCTTCTTGGCTCCGGTAAAGGTGCCGCAGACTCTTCATTTCCACCCTCTTCTTCGTCTTCTCTCTCTTCTCCTCTTCCACTAAGGATTGATTTCTCCTCTTCATCGCTTCCAGATTTGGCAGCACCGTTGTTACTACTCAAAACTATTTCCAGAAAGATTCTCGTCGCTGGTTTCATCTTCGTTCAATTGTGGTTTTGCCTTCGCATAAAAGGGGAGTGCGCTTGTTACCACCGACCGAGCCATCTTTAAAGCCACCTTTCACACCACTATCATCGGATCCAACTTTAGTGGAGTCCAACGGAGTCCCATCTTTAGCCGTACCCAGTTCTATAGGCTGCTCTTGAAGATACCTTCCATGTTTGATTACATTCAGATGATGTTGCAGATTTCTACCGTTCAATCTTCTTCTTAGTCTGCCCGTCTTGGCTTGATTTCTTTGTGCCGCATTCTTTGCCCGCTTAATTAATCTACCTGATAGTTGCAAATCTCGCCTAGATTTCTTCTTATTATTTCTCCCTCCTCTACCAACCACAGAACCAATTCGTTTAGTGAATCGGTTGTTCCTCTTGCTTTTAAAGCGCCGTTTTGCCATCAACTGACTTGCAGTGTTCAACATTTGCCTTCTTTTCGACTTAAGTTCTGCAGGTTGCTGATCTTCTCCTCTTCTCTTCAATATTGTCTTCCGTTTGTGATGATGTTCGCTTTTAGATGTTGAAGAAGTTTCTACTTTAAACTCATTGAAATTGCCCAACTTGCTTAATGGGCTTTGTGGTGAGTTCGCCGCACTAGTTTGGGATATTGAGAGCCCATTGTCGCCTCTTGTTCGTGATGCTACAATATCACTAGCCGCCGTCGAGGGAGCTTGGAGTTGAGTGGTGTAGCTCGATGGACTTGCTAGTGCTCCAGATTGTTGGTTGCCATAAGGATTGCTTGATACTCCGCCAACCAGTCTCGGCCGGATTGAATAAGCGGCCAGAAAGGGAACATCGTTGCGCAGTTTACTTATCATTTCCGGACTCAGTTCATCTAAACTATCGCTCGATGATGAGGCCCAAACCTGATGCACCGTAGTGATTGAAGGCGCAGCCAGCTGTTCCTCGACCTTATTTGATCCTCTCGGCACCATATTGATGTTTGACGTAGCGGCCGAACTATCGAGATCATCCTCATCAATAATCTCGCTGCTTTCGCCCGAATCAGCTTGAGTTGGTGAAGTTATCAAGCTTAGTGGAGATTCGCTGCCGCCAACTTCATTGGTCTTGTTGATGTTGGTTGCAGGTAAAGGAAGAGTTTCGAGCGAGGTGAAACTGCTCGTTGGCTTCGGCGTTGTTGCGATGGCATAGTAAGTAGATTGTATTAAAATAAAATAAAATAATAATAAGTTAACTTGCCTCAAAGAACTTTTCGGTGAGGCCTTCATCTTGATCACTTGTTGATAAAGCTCTTGTTACTCTTTGAACGCCACTACTTGTTATCGAATATGTTTGGTCAGACTCCTGATTGCGAATGAGACAAGTAATTTGCATAAAGGTATGGTATAGTGGACAAGACTAAAAGAGGCTCACTAGTAACTATCAATTTCTCGATCTCAGTCTAACTCATTGAATGCTATCTAACGACTGCTACCACCATTTGAATGTGACGGAAAGATATATTAAGCTACATCGATCATCTCGCCTCTTAAAAACACTTGTTGCTAAAACTAATTTCACTACTTGTTCAGGTCAGGTAAGAGGTAGTAACATGGTGCGGTTTGTAGGATTTGTTTTAAAAGAACCGTTCCAACAGACCTTTCTATTTATCATTGCTGTAGTTTTCGTTAGCAATGACAACCGAGCATTACAAGACTGGATGAGATTGTTTGAGAGAATTAATAAACACCTCTGGGAGATTGCATTAAAGACTCATTTGAAAAGCCTCAAACCTCTCTGCTCATTTGTCATTGCTAACCAATGATGAATGAAATCTCGCTTCGACTCCTCTCAATTTGAATGACCTTCTGCAAATTTGAATCCATCAGTTTGCATGATGGTCAGACAATTTGGTTAGATAACAGAGAGTTATAATCGTACTTTAACTTGTTTATTTAGACCGTCAGCTAACGAAGAGTTTTTTAGACATTAAACGGATGTGAACGCATTCCTGTGTGCTTGATAAAACATGTAAACCACAAAGGTAAGATTACGGAACAAGTGGTGTTGCCTTCACCTATCTCGTCGTTACTTCGCCGACGTTTTGCTCAAAGCTATGAAGCCATAAAAGTCTCAAACAAGTGTCCGTTCATCCTTATGGCCAACAGTAGTTGGCTATCGTGAAGCTCTATGAATGTCGTAGTTGTTGGCCTATCACATATAAGTGGACTTTGAGCGGGCCTGAGAATTGAGCGGTTATTGCGTCAAATCCTAATCGCTTGTTTAAGTGCGCCATACAACAGGTGGGCGCAGTGCTTACGCGATCTCCTGAATGCTGATACACGACTAATTAAGCGAGCGATGAAAGGGCTCCCGCTCGTAGCTCGGCTTGTTATTACTCAACGATTGGTCAAAACCTTTAAACAGTCGGCACTTGAATCTGGTTAGTGTGTCTCTCAACCACATTATTCGCATGGAGGTTGAGAAGGTGCCTAATACTAATTCATCGCCAAACAACCATCAATCAAGCAGAGGGGAGAGGGAGAGAGAGAGGGTGGCTTTGTTCTAGTCTTAATCATTCTTATACTAACTCTACGGAACTTGTGTGCTGGTTCGGTGGGCGGTTGCATAATCCGGTCGACCGTTAGTTGCACGTGCGCTGACTCGTATTCAAAGGTGGAAACAGTCTTTTACTACCCTCAATCCCTTTCAACCATGATTTTGGGTTTTAATCGTCGCAATAATTATTGTTGATTGATTAAATTAACTTGGAAATAGAAAAGATCGGTTTCGTCCTGATGTGCCATGTCCTGGTGTGGTTGAAATTCATTTTGTTCGGGTACCCTTGAAGAAATCCATTGATTTTGCTTGGCCAACAAACAAACGAGATAAGTTTCGCTGCCTGCATCGGTTGACTGGCAGCAAAAATCCGTGCGAATTCGAAATCATGCAGTGCTATGCGCCAGTCTTGTGTGAGAGAGATGGACGGATGGACTACAGAACTTGAAGCAACTAGATGTCTCTTGTGAGAGAATTCACTATATACCAATGCGGACTGAACCATCGGCTCTACTGCACCGCACCGCATCGCACCCTGAGCGGGCGTTCCTCTTTTGCCCGCAGCGGTTTTTTTTCTGAGCACAACAATGTGGCACTCCGCCTCGTGTTCATCTGCGATCTCACTCGCTTTATCACATGTAGTATTTTCTGAAACCATCTCTTGAATCCAACATTTGATATGGAGTACTTAACTTTTCGAAATATCGGACTGGCTTGCGGTGTTGGATTTCTAGGTTATTGTGTTTACTTTGATCACAAAAGAAGGAGTCATCCAACATACAAGGAAAGGGTGAAGGCCAGGAGGGAACTCGAGCGGACACAACAGGAGACTGAAGATGATATTGTGCTACCGCCGGCTAGTGATAAGAGGGCACTTGAGAAATTCTTTGTTACAGAGGTAGAGAAAGGTGAAGAATTAATTCAGGCCGGTGATTATGATCGTGCCGTTAAACACCTAAGTTATGCTGTGGTTTTGTGTCCTCAACCTCAAGAATTACTCCGCTACATGAAGGAAAGTTTACCGCCACAAGCTTATGTAAAACTTGTAAAATACTTAGAAATTGCAAATGAAAAAGTCAACGAAGCTTTCAAGAAGAGCAGTCTTGCAGAAGAAGATGTCGAATAATAAAAGACAGTCTAATTAGTGTTTAACTCAGGTTCCGATTAGAATTCAAGAATGAGACACCACAGCTGATTTACTTTCTCTTTTCTGCACACTCTTTTAAATCGCATGTCAACAGAGCATACAAATTTACTCGCCACATAAATTATAAGTAAGATATTTTATTAATCAAAAAAAAATACTTATACTTATTATGGATGCTCAAAGAGCGAGGGTCAGAGCCAGTTATTTAAAGAAGCAGCAAGATACTACAAAATTTCGCAAGTCTGGTCGTTACATGGGCATAGCTTTGGGAGCTATGGCTTTAGCAATATACGGTTTTTCTATGTACACTGTCAAGCAAGAAACCATAATTAGAGAGATTGATGATGAAATTGATTCAATAAAATCTTAGATCTTGAAACATTTTAGACACTATAAACTTATAGATCAAATTGATCACGTAGTCTTTTAGTTTAGAGTTCATTAACCTTTTGGTTACCAACCTTTGGCTTGGTCTGAAATGACTCGACACAACAGAAAAATGAATACTAATTGACCAGCTCTAGCCCGACAATTTTCATTGCTCAAAAATTTCACATCAAATCTGCTTCTAACCATGATGCCTCTTATTATCTTGACAAATTTGTTTCTTTTAATCAGTAGAATTCTCGCTCAAAGTGACCAATCAGTATGCAACCAAGAACTTCTAGATAGGAGTTTTGTCACATTATGTGGACCAAGTCTTTGTGAGCCCTTACTTGAGATTAATCAAGATGGAACAAGACCGCAAGAGTGGCCAAAGAGTAAAGATGAGGTAGTTCATATAGTTTCATCACGTAAGGGCGATCGATTTAAAGTGCATACATACAAAGCCCTCGATACAACAGAATTCTACTACGAGGAGAGTCATGTCAATGGTTCCATATTTGTTGACACACAAACTAGATACCAAAAAATTCTTGGGTTCGGTAGCACTCTTACAGATTCGTCTTGTAGGAACATTGACCATCTGCCAAATGATACGAGAGAAAGATTGATTAATGACTATTTCAGTACAGAGAGTGGGATAGGCCTGAATCTTGTTAAAGTACCAATTGGCTCCAGCAAGTATTCTTACACAAACTATGTACTAGATCAACCAGACGACAATCATATTGAGCTGAGCCCTTACGACATTGATCATAGAATACCACTTATCACGGATGCTATCAAAGCGGCTGGAAAGTTTAAGAATCGTTTCAAAATTTTAGCTAGCTCTGCTACTGCACCACCTGAGCATAAAGACAATAACAGGTTGGTACATGGTGGTTGTTTAAGCAAAGATAAATTTGAGAATTATGCCTCTTACCTGACAGGTTTTTTAACCGCTTACAAAGCACAAGGCCTAAACATATGGGCCTTGTTAGTTAGCGAATCTCCAGTTAGTGTCGGGCAAGATAAGAATATCAATGATTCTCTAGATTACAATTCGATGTCTATGAAGCCTTCTGAGGCCGCCATCTGATTAGGGCTCTCAACACTCTCAGATCCAAATCGGATATTGATAAATATCGAATGTTCTTGTTGGGTGATAATCGAGCTTATATACCTGTTTGGGTAGATGCTCTCTTTAAATCGCAAGAGATATCCAGTAGTATTGCTGGGGGTAGCTTACACCTGTAGCAGTGATAAACCTGCTTCGTATGACAGCTTATCTTATTCAGTCAAAAGATATCCAAACAAATACTTATTGGCAACTCAAGGATCTGTAAACTGCCCCATGAAATTGGGGAGTTGGCAGTATGCGGAAAATTATGCAACTGAGATTGTCAAGAACTTGGAATTTGGTTCAGTAGGTTGGATTGACTTTAATCTTGCACTCAACTTGGATGGCGGCCCAGTTATAAATGACAAATTTAAAGGTAACTGAGAAGCCATTGTATTTATCTATTGATTGAATTCTTTCCTTTAACTACAACTTTATCTGTAAATCCATATAGCTGATGCATCTATAGTAGTAGACTCCAAACTTCAAGTCTACTATAGAAACCCCATGTTTTACGCAATAGGCCACCTAAGTAGGTATATCAAACCCGGTTCAATACGCGTAAAGATAAACTTCTACTCTTCGCCTCATATGTATGCCAGCCAGTATACAGCATTCGTTACACCCGACAATTATCTGGTGGTTGTGGTCTTGAACAACAACATAGGACCTATGCCAGTGAACATAGGTATTGATACAAGGACGAGAGTGCAATCATTGTTGGACACAAAAAGTTTCAATACCTTCATTTTCAAGTTATAGACTCAAATTACAATAAGAGAGCAGAAAGAATAGCTTTTGAAAACCATATTTCATTTGTTCTACTTTTGAAACTTGAAAAATAGTTAACATCTGTATTAATGGCCAACTAACCTAAACCTAACGTTCATGTACATGCTTGTTGTAGATGTGTTACAACTAACTATATACATTCGTAGATAAACTTTTCTCAAAATGGCACTTACGATGAAGATTCTCGAGCATAAATTTCCGAACAATACATTGAAGAACTCAATTGTTTGCTCAACAAACAATAAGATTTTACATAAGTATCTACATAGCATCCTGTAAAGCTAGATGGGTAGGCTGTGTTCGCTTGAAGTACCATTTCATCCAGAGGTATAGTTGATAAACTCTCAATTTAAAATCTATCCACCGATGAGAAGATTTAACTTTGAGTTTACAATGCCAATTATGGCAATTCTGTAGAAGATTAGAATGAACATTTTCTGAACAATAACGAGTCATAATGATAAATGACATCTGTTGACCCTTCGTACCCATTCTTGTCTCAATACTACGCAGTAAATCGTTGGTCTTAAGTATTAATAACAACTCTCTCGGGACACTAGAAAGTAATTGATTAATTTCCGACATATAACGTGATGCATAACTTTTGATTTCTGACTCCTCCGATCGCATCGCCTTCTTATCTATATGCTCTGTGATACCTCGTACAACAGCTGACCAAGGGCGTCCGGATATTACGCAAGCCAATATACCATATAACTCACCGACTCCTAATTCTGTTGCGTATTTCTTAATTGAGTCCATGTTAGCTTGTATAAGAGCCAACCAAAGGTTACTATATTTTGATCTGAAATCATCGCTAAGATGAGTGTATAGACCATGATCTAGGAGAATAATTTGAGCACCTTTTTCCGTGTTTTTCACTAATATGTTACCCGGGGTGTGGATCACAATGTACGTGTCCATGTCTAAATATCATCTCACAATACAATGAGCCTAGACGTCTGGTCAATTGTTGTTTATCTATACCACTCTTCTCTATATAAGCAGTGTCGTTGATCATTCCACCTTCTTCATAATCCATTAGCAATATACGAGAAGAACTAAACTCCCAGTGAATTCTTGGCACTTTCAGCCAATCAAAATGCTCTAACAATCGCCTAGTTTTATCTGCATTTCTACCTTCATGCCTAAAATCCAATTCTAGAGGTATGTTCTTCTTAGTTGATTCAGCAAGCCAGAGAAAGGAGAAATTTGGGAATAATTTCGCAACAACACGAACTAAAACATCCATCGTTGTCATATCAACATAGCTGTGCTTCAAAACTTGAGGATGTTGCACTTTGACAGCAACCAACTGACCAGTCGTTTTCAGCTTTGCACGATGCACTTGAGCAAAGGATGCAGCTCCGACGGGCTCAATCTCGAATTCTTCGAATATCTCTTCCAATTCTGCTTTCAAATCCTCTCTAATAACATGTCGGATGGCTTCAAATTGTGTCCGTGGTGCTTTATTGTGTAAGACTGATAAGGTTTCGACATATTCTAATGGAACCAAGTACTGAAGGGCAGCAATATGTTGGCCGACCTTGATGAAGATGCCACCATTCTTACAGCATAAGTCTAATAATCTTTCTGCCGACCGTTTATGGCAAGCAGACCAAGCTTTGAGGGAATAATCCGAGCAATCTTCGCATCCCCTGAGAGAGAATTTATAAATCAGCCGCAATGCTGCTTGCGGTAACAAATGCTCTACCAAATCTAACAATACCAATATCTTTTGGATTCCACTCATTCTCTTTCAATGCTAGTAGACCACCAACACCAACGGCGCCTAGAGTGGTATACCTAATGAGGGGAGCAATCATCGGATTGCGCTGCTTCAGAGGCTCAGATCTTCTGTCAAGTTCTGAGATAGAGTTATTTGTTCAATTGGTTAATAAAGTGGAGTTAATATATATTGAAGGCCATCTAAAATGCAGAGAAACTCAATAAATGTCTCAATAGTAGTTGGGCAATGATGCTGCCTTATGAAGGCAGAAACTAGTTTAGAAAGGTGGTAGTATCCATGCCCTCGAATAAATCGACCATGTGCGAGGTGTTTTGGCTCAAGAGAATTTAACACAGAAGCGTAACGCCGCATATGATCGTGATCGTGCATGTTCGATTCAGATACAAGTCTTCTTACAAAATATACACGGTAGAATCGAGCACTAATTCCAGCAAAAGCAAGATCTCTTCATCGGTCGCTTCTTTTTATGTGCGCTTACTTCTTGAAGTGAATTATGGAGTTAAATCCATCGAAATGAACTAGTCCTTCTGTTATTGTGGTTTCTAACTCCTCCCTCTAGTCCAAACACATCTTATCGATCAAAAGAAAATTACTCCGCGTGACAAGTTTATTATAATTTGAAACTTGCCGAACAAGTAGTTCACCCATAAAATAATACAATCATGAAGAAATGTTTCAAATGAATTTATGATCTTTCTGATATTAAAAGGCCTAAACAAGATTTAGCTATCTTTTGAATAATAAACTCACGCAATATTCCATTGTCTCATAGATATAGCCCTATGGTAGTCAAATCTCAACAAGTGTCATAGGAACTCGCCGTCTTTCTGCCACATTCATTCCGACAGCTTTATATATTGTAGGACTTTAGTGTTTGAAGCAATATCCAAATTGCATCATGTTGCTTATGTTTTTCTAGCTACATTGTGATCATAAGTATTAGAAGTTGAGGCATTTGCTATCTCAACTATGGTGATAGGACATAAGCGACTGAGCAAAGGCAGTCCAAACTATTTCAACTTCATCAATTTTTTTTAGGAGAACGCGAATACAAAGAGCTTTCTTACAGCAGCATATACTATTTCTCAATTTAGGTAAGCACAGGTGTCAATTAGTACAGGACTAATTTCTATTCAATCAGCTAATGATAGTCGTCTAAATCCCAAAAAACAGTATTTGCTACATTACTCTTGTTCTTATTTACTTATTTTTTGTTCTTGGATGTGGATTATAAGCTAACTCAAAACCTTCCAGTTGAGTTGAACTATGGTGTTATCGTAGATTGTGGAAGCTCTGGATCTAGGGCACACATTTTTAGCTGGAAACATGGCACCATTATCAATGAGATTCAGTTTGTTAGAAATGAGAGAAGTGGAAGAGCTCTTAACAAGCATATTACACCCGGCCTATCGTCCTTTAAACATGAACCACATATGGCCTCCGATTATATGGAACCAATCATGGCATTTATTAGCGAATCAATTCCTCACCAGAAACATATAGAAACCCCTGTTTTCTTCCTGGCCACTGCAGGTTTGCGATTGCTTGATGACTCAACGCAAGAGGAAATTCTCACGGATATTACCAAAGATCTCCGTGCCAAATACGATTTTCCAAAGATAGAGAGTCAAGTTATCTCTGGCTCTTTTGAAGGAGTCTATTCCTGGATAAGCATAAATAAGGATAGGCTTAGTGATAGCTCAAGAGGCGTTAAATCTTACGGAATGATAGAAATGGGAGGCGCATCTATTCAAGTAACTTTTGAACTCAATCCAGAAATTGAGGACTTAATCTTGAAAGATCTCAATAACAATGATGCAATCCTAGCCTTCAAAAACCAACAGGTGATAATGAATCTTGACTCTAGCCACACTGTCAAATTATTTGCAGGCACTTTCTTGGGACTTGGAGTTAATAGTGGTCGTGAAGCGGCGATAGATCTACTTGTGAGAGATTATTTCAAGAATACAACAGTGAATGTGCTTGAAGATAAGAAGACTAACGGAATTGAGATTTTGTTGAAAGATCCATGTTTGACTTTTGGCTCCTCCGAAACCGTGTTACGACCTACCGCACTCTTGCAAGATCCGTTCTACCCGATCGGTTACACTTTGAAGGAAAGAGAAGAAACATTTAGAGCAAGATTAGAGGGCATCGGAGATTTCCTCTATTGTATGGATCTGCTTGAACGAGCATTGAAAATAGTTAAGATAGAAAAACTGAACTGTCAAGCTGAAACAAAATATTGCTCAATGTCATTACTATCCACTGAATTCATACCATACTCACAGTATCCGTTTATCGGACTCGCGAGATGTACTTTACCACAAATGCAATGATGAATTCTGCTGGTTTGTTTAACAGATCTAATGTTTGGCTTGAAACTAAAAGAATTTGCAGTACACATCACAATGAGTTGTTGGAGACTTACTCTCACCTCGATGTTACGCACGAAGATAGGATCCTCTACGAATG
>NW_026729767.1:0-39494 GCF_030272615.1 Cryptomeria japonica | reverse complement strand
ATGACCTCCTAATAGTTTGACTAGATTGTTCCACATAATATTTTAATTTCTCTATACCCATTTCAAGTAAATGATCTAAATTTCTATATGAAATTTTTCTCTTCACCTCTTTAATTAGATTCATACTCTCATCCATAACAGAAGGAATTGATCTTGACCCCTCTCTAATATCCACTTTTTTTAGTTGGACTTCCTCGACATCAACTACATGTTCTTTAGCCTCCTTTTCTCAAGTATCTAAATTAGGCTTTGTGAGGCCCCAACCATAAATGTGAATAGACACTTCTTATTTTAATGTTACTTTGCGACATTTTATTTGATTCAGATGATGTGGACATTTGGTTTATGATTCAGTCTAGATTATAGTACATTACAAGTTTAAAGGGGTATAGTTATAGTTTTGAATCACTCTTGTTTCCCTAAATCACTCCAGTGTCTTCCAAACTTTCTAGTGTGATTGGATATTGCTTATGATTCTATTTGACAGTGGAATGTTCTCTTAGTGATTTGATAGGTGATTCATTACAAGGTAAATTAGTCTAGTTCATATCATGATTGTATAACATATTTCACATTCATATTGATTACACATTAATTTTAATGAAATATGTGCCAAATGTTTGTTTGCATCCTGAGTTATATGTGTTTTGTTAGGGTTGTATTATAAGTGTGAATTGAAATTGTATGATGTACCTATTGATTATTTTATTATTGGTTTCATTTAATGATCACCTCTCTATATTAGAATAATGAACATAAATTTTTAGGGGTATAATAATGAATATTAATATTATACTAGCAACATTTGTTTCTATGACAACATCTATAACATATAAATACAAGTATGCTCTCTCATTGGGTAGAACAAATATTATAAAGGCTCCCTCTACCCATTACATTATAAAATAATTAGAAATATAATTAAGATAGCAGGAGTGCACACAATGAATTAAAATTAGTCTTATTCATATCACCAACTATTATATTTTTTGTAATTAGACACAACTATAGGGGAGAGGACCCGATAGTTGAATGTGTTCCAATTGTTGTGATAGTAGTTGTTGATTTAATACCCATACTTGTTGATTTAACATGTCCATTTTTTTGGACAACATTGCACCAATTGTTGTAACTTTAACGTTTTTATTCCTATGATGACTACCCATAATTGAATGTAATGTACCCTTAGTTGTAAAAATCAACCAATCATGTGATGCCACATAGTTGCACAAGTATGTGAGCCTCTTTTTGCATGACTATTGGTCTCACCTTTTTTGGGGGTTGTTTTGGACACCTTGATAAAAAGAATTTTGATGTGGCCCTGAAACCTTAGATATAAGTAGAGGACTTGCCAAGTAAAATAATGTACAAAATTGGAAGTGATTTGAAATTTCTATGGTCGATTTTGAGAAGCACAAAGTATTAGAGAGAAAGAGAAATATTGCATGAAAGTTATGGAAAGGAGTTGAGGGTTGAAGAAAAATAGGATCTTAGAATGTTGGTTCTAGGTAATAAGTATCATCTTTGCACTTGTGATCCACATGATGAAGTTATAGGTCATGGTGTTAAAACCTAGGGAAGACAAAATGGAAAAAAAATCTTAAACATGAAAAAGTTCTAACTAACCAAGGGCTTGACCAAGGAAATAAGAAGGAAGAAATGAGATAAACAAGAAAAATAAGGATAATCATCCCAAACTAACAATTTAAATTAGTCTTTAGTGAATGATTAAGATCTAGGGTTTAGGAATGAATGACCACAAACTAGAAGAAGGAAAAAATAATGAGAAAACAACTAGAAAAGGAAAAGAGAAAAGGTGGAAAGGGAGAATGAAAGAAAGGGAAATATTTCCTTAATAAGTGTAAAGGAAATAAATGATATGAATTAAGAATGAGAGAACATAATGGAAGGTACTTGAGAACACAACCAATGAATTAAAAATCTAAGAAAATGGGAGAAAGATGACAAGTAGTAGTTTGTAGGGTTTTCAAGGATGTGGGGTGAAGTAATAGTGATTGCCAATGAAATAAATAGCTTGCAAGGGGTACAAAGTTTGTTATGTCATAAATTTATAAATATAGATATACGTAGGAAGGAGAAATGCTCAAAGCTAAGGAACATGAGGAACCAAAAACTTGGAACTAGGTTGCAAGTTCCAATTGAGACGTACAATTTGAGAAATAAGAAATAGAATAAAAGAAGGAAATAATGCTAAATATTTGGGGTTGGGAGCTGGTTGGAACCAAAAACTTGGAACTAAATTCCATGTTGAAAGTATCCTTGAACATTCAACTCTTACAAGAATGATTTAGTTACATTAAATTGAGGTTATTAAAAATGGAAGAAAACATTCTAGGAATGGTAACCTATAACACACCACAACAAATGTAGAAAAACAAGACCTACTCCTACTTTAGAAGAGGCAATGTGAAATCAAGATGATACAACAAAAAAACCTCAAAAAACTCCTCCTCTCTCTACATTAGTTCTTTTACAATATTGACTTTGTTACAATGTTTTTTTCGTTTCTTCATTTTGTATGATATTTGGATGCTTTCTTTCTATGTTAGGTTTATCCACATCTTACATTTTTTATCTTATTTTTTACTACGTATTTTGAAATATATTTTATATTATTATTTTTTATTTTACTTTTTCATTTTCACTTCTCATTATATGTTGTAGCATGTCTCCCTTCTCTACTTAAATTTGGGACAAAATTACAATCATATGACAGTTTTTCTCATCAAATAATAGATCATTGAATTTAATTAGAAATATTTATAAAAAAAATAACTACACAATTATTACCAAAAACCTTCACAATCATTTACATAAAATATAAAAATATAATATCTATTAGAAAAATTGAAAAAATCAGAACATTTATATTTCTAATTATATAAAAGTAAAAATTATGAAGATAATGACATGGTTTAGTATCAAACTAAAATTCTATAACAGTAAAAAAGCAACCCACATAACTATCTTATCTATCTCAAGCCTATTATCTCTATTAAATATTCAATAAATTGATTTCACAAAATTACTTGGAATTCTTCGACCATTTCATATTTAACATTTTTGCACCAAATACATTTTAATAACTTTAAAACTGAAGTAGGGTGCAACTGAACAATTGTGACCGAAACCAGCTTTATTATATAATTCATAGCATATATTTGCTACTTCTGCTGAAGATCTAGATGAAACTAGAACCCCTTAATTCTCAGGTCCATGGCCATGGCCAGGAGGACCGTACCCACCTCTCCCACCACCATGCCCACCACCACCATACCCACCGTGCCCTCCACCACCATGTCCTCCACCGCCATACCCACCGTGGCCTCCACCACCATGTCCTCCACCGCCATACCCACCATGTCCACCGCCACCATGACCTCCACCACCATACCCACCACCACCATGACCTCCACCACCATACCCACCACCACCGTGCCCACCATTATAATACTTCTCTTCCGCCACCGCACCGTCGATCAGGGTCGATACAAATATGAGGCCCAGCAAAATATAGCATATCATCTTCGTAGGAGACGCCATTACTAACTCCCAAACATGCACAGATAAACAACTAGGTCTGAGAAGCTCTAGAATGGCGTTTCCTATTTATAGGCTTTCAACACGCCAGTGTATCACTCAAATGATCTACATTACCACCAGGAAAAATAATTGTACATGAGATAGTTGATAATTTTACTAGGAGATATTTTTGTGTGCTTTTTATAATGTTTGATAAACTATGCCGGTCCCGTGAAACCCTAAGTTTTTGACATTGAAGGATATTTGATATTATCCTCATCAACTGTTTATACTTGGTTTTCGAACAGCTTATTTTACCATCAAAGCCTACGCGGGGTTCTCTGCACCACATTGACAAATCCTCGGTAAAACTGATATAGCCATTGCTTAGAACAAATGCATAAGAGATTAGATTCTCACGTGGCCATTGTGGCGAACTGGATATGTATCACGTCCCCATTACCATTAATAGAAAGAAACAAATGTAGTTGTATTCATTCACTAACGACATTCAAATCTCAATCCATTGTCCATCCCTTGGACGCTAAAATACACTACGTACTTATTCTGAATCCACTATCATCCATTCTTTAGCTCCAATTAATGTCAGGGCACATTTATGTTCACCTCATCCAATTCATGACATTGTTTAAATATTTATTAGTTTAGATAGGGTGGGTTTTGTGGGTGTGCGCTGTCCAAATACATTGAACTGCTAATGGTGCGCTGGATGTCATAGAATCGTCATTTCTTGTTGACATCGATGCTAACATTGATAATGATATGCACGCATTGATAATGATATGCACGTTGTGTTTTGACACTTTGGAGCTGGAGCTTTGCTTTGTGTTAGGGATGGAGGTAATGATATGCACATTGTGTGTATCCAGCATACCTACTTGATAAATCTATACCATATGATTGTTAGGTTCACTTTGCCATTGTCTATCTAGTCTTCAGAATGTACATTTTGTGTTATTTATTAATTAATTAAAAAAGATCATTTTATTCTGATTTTCAAGTAATTAAAAATACATTCAAATGTACATTTTGGCGGCTGTCATGTGCAACACTTATTATTATTTTTATTTTTACTCACTAAAAAAGATTTATGTTGGTAGAGGGGTTAGTAGTCTTGACACTTCCTTTTGCAGTCATGTAGTAGTTACAAATAATTTTGTAGACTTTCATTTTTTAGAAGTGTGAAATGGTCTTTTTATCATTTTATAATTAAAGTTTGGAAATGTGACTTAACATACAACTTGTCACTTTTTTTTGATAGTTGGCCTTCTAGTTTGGGGCTTTCATTTCTTGTGAGACTCTAGGTTTCTTCACTTTAGTAGTGGTTCAAGCCTCTCTCAGTTTAGTTTATTTAGTACATACAACTTATCACATGAATACATGGAGTTAGAAGTATCATTAAAATGTTGCATTGAGATAAGAGGATGGATGATGATTAGATTTTCTAAATAGTTAGTTATTGGGACTTGCAACATTGTGTTAACTATGATGTCAAAGATAGCATAGTTATATGATTTAGTGAGAGCTTTTGAAACATGTTTTGGTGATTTTTCTTACCTTCTTGGCTTGGAGATCTTGGTTCTACATGTTTTCTAGAGCTATTGATTTGTAGTTGTGTGCATGGACCATGGATGATCTTCATTTGGGAGATGGTTATCATGATGCCATGGAGAGATTGATATGATAGTTCAATGGGATCTTGAACAATGATGTGGATTCAACACATAGTGATGGTTGATCTTCTATAATGGTAGTTGGTATCAAGGAGGAGTTCTTGGGTAATATTTGATGTAGTGGAAATTCTTTAAAAAAATGGTTTATTGTTAGAACGTGCTTATCTTCATGTGATTGGAGATGTTGACATATTTGTTGGTCAAGGAGGACTCTTGGAGTTCTTGGTTGAGGTGTTAATTTATGACTTTTTTATTTTTGACAAGTGATCCTTAATTAAGAGTACACTTTTAAAATTATTTCTTATCTTCCTCTAGATATTGATTAGAGTGTTGGCATAATATAGATGGGCTTAGGAGCATATGATAATATTTTGCGGAGATATTAGATCATAATATCATGATATGTTCTCTACTCAAAGGTTCTGGCCTTGGAAATGATCTAGATAGTTCTCTTAGTATCAAGTACATTGGTAATTTTCTTGAAAGCTTCATGAGAGTGTTGTTCTCCATTCAAATCTTAGCATGGATTGATCAATTACATGTGCTCATGAATACTTGGAGACTTGGGTGAGGAATTTGTTGAGATGGTTATTCTTTGGAGATTTTAAAAAGAATTTCTAGGAGCATTCATATAGATATGGACATGAACTCATGATGGAGCTACGAAGGAGATTTTTTCTTTAAAGAGAGCCATCATGGCTTGGTGTATCCTCAAGTAGAAATATCTTTTCCTACTCTTGGTCTAATCAATATTTAATAATCTAATATGTATTTTCTATCCTTATTTTAGATGCATTGTTTTTTATTAATTATCTTCTCATGGATTTGGATATTGATCTATAGGTTTATAGTTAGAAAGTACCCATTTAAGCAGTGTTTGGCAATTTTATCTCCTTGTTTGGATTGATTGTCATTGCATTGAGCTCTCTTTTCAAGAGTGCATATGTGAAGCATTAGATGGGATTTGTGGATAATGCTTGGATACATTGAGGATGAAATGAAGGAGCTTGATATTTAAAAAGCATTTAAGAAAAAATTGTAAGTATTTTTTAATATATTCATTGCTAAATAATATAGGTGTGAATGTTTTTTTTTTTAAATTCCTCTTGGGGATTGTTAAATGGTGTATCGTGTTTTATCATGTGATATATCTTTGATCTTTACATATGGTCATTATGTAATTTTTCTATATCTCACATTCAAATCCATACTAATGGGAATTATCATTGGAAAAAATAACAAATGAGATCAAGCAAACGTTCCTAGGTAAGAATCTCATCACAAATGTTTATAAGCTTAGCAAAGAGGTTTTTCCCCTTGTATTTATTTTTTTAATGGCTCTTAGTGGATGATAAACTCTCATAGCCTTAAGAGACCTTATCTCAACCATTAATCCAATAAAGCCAATATTTGTTAGGGAAACATGATTAGAGTGGGCATATATAACCTATTTTGTTGTGAAGAACAACTATATAAAGATAATATTGTATGCCAAATGTATGAGGTCCCAAATTTGTAGTGGATTAAAATATATTTGAGATGGTATCCTTTTAAGAGAAATGGTAGAAATGGAGATAAATTAAAAAAATTGAATGTGAGATGACTTGCCTTTGTTAGACAGTTTAAATATCCGGAAGACAACTGAGAGGGGGGGTGAATCAGTTGTCACCAGATTACTGGAACCTTAGGCAATGAAAAGTTTAATACCAAAAGCCAAAAGATCAATACTGGAATGCATAAACCAATAACTGAAATAGCAGATATACCAATTAAGCATAAAAATCAATTAGAGAATAAATACCATCCACATGACACCAAGATTTGTAAGTAGAAAACCCAATAAAGGGAAAAACCACGATGGGAAGCCTACCCACAACTAGATAATATTTTTGTAGTAAGTATGTGAATACAAATGAGGGGCCTACACTTGTAGGAAGGCTAATAGCCTAGAGCACACTGCTCATTACAAAAGGAATCTCACTGACTACATAAAAATCCAGACTACAATCCAGAATAATGAATGAACTACAATGATAGCATCTCCTATGATTGAGTACAATTCCAGTTATACTTAATATCGGAGGACTATATCCTCTTACATAAACCCAGATCAATCACTAATGATCGACCAAATCCTTTTCATGAATGATTATTACATTATTCACTCCTTACATATCCATACTCATCTTCTATATGATCTGCAATGAGATCTTACACCATATATGTACAAACCCTAGACTATAAATAATCAAGTCAGCCACTAGACAATAAAGAAATTACATAATTATAAAACATGTCAGCCTGAGACCAAACAAATAATATCCAACCCATAAGACATCCCAGAAACACATTGAGAAGTCCAATCAACATGTTACATTAAGTTGGTCCATAACCTAACTAAACCGAGACCCAATTTAGGTCCACACATGGTAAAGCAATGATCCCAATCAGCTAAGTCTCAAACACGATCACCATCAGCATCTTGAATCTCTACTATAATTTGCACCAATGCCACTTGTGCATAACATCAAAGATCTTAAACAAATCTCTACCAGTGAAACCCTCACCGGAACAACAAACAAGCTTACTAGCATATAAGATAGTGTCTGATCACCAAATAAAAACCAATTGACTGAACATGAATATGAGTAGCATGAATAGTAGATCTAGGCCAATTCCATAAGATAAAACATACCAGAGTAGACCAGATCATCATGATCTAATCCAACTAGAAACCAAACAAGCTACTAGGACCAGAAGGATACCACTATAGCAACCAAAACAACTAGTGTTGACATCAATGACAAAACGTCAATGCAACACATAATCAGTTTCTCCAAATGGCCAACAACCTTGTGAGTAAACAATGAAATGTGTTTAAGAAAGAGATTCTTCATGGTATTATATATTGTAATTTATCAGTCAATACATAACCATATGTATTAGAAAGTTTTATAAGAGGATAACACTTGGAAAGGGCTCCATTGACAAAGAATAATAACTAAAAAAGTAAAATAGTGATTGATTAAATTATATTGCTCAATCAAGAAACGTAAGAAACATATTGATTCTATATTTAAGGTTATTCCATATGTCACACATCATATAATTATAATAACAATAAATATTGAGATGATAAAAAGCCACATTTTTATGCATAAAGTACCATGTCTCTCTTATTCAAGCTATCTAATGCAAATGTGGTACCCCACATTTATATCAAGTAATCTTGATAATATTTTAAATCATGGCAAAATATCCAAGTTATGTATAAAGATAATAATTCATGATCTATATGTATAGGGAAAATCTCTCATCAATATTACTTAAAGCGCTAACATTCACAACTTAGGTGTAATGATTATTAATCTTATAAAGGTCTATTAATACTTGAGTTCTAGAGTCACATTATTGATCAACAATCTGATGCCACATAAAATATAGAAAGATAACAATACCAACATATAGAATGGTGACAACAACAATATTGACAAAAAATGAGAGAGAGAGAGAGAGAGAGAGAGAGAGCTTGGTTCTAGGGTTTTGAGTGGAGGAGTTGCAAGGAAGGAGGGGGAGGATGAAGCGGATTTAGAGGATGATGGTGATGGTGTGCTCTATATTTTGTGCAAATATGGGCTTGTTTTTTCTCTATGTAGAAAATAATATGATATTGCTTCATGAAATTGTTGGCTTGAAGAGGGCACATAGCAGCTTCACACGATGAAGGCATGATGTCACCTCTCATCATAGATGACATGCTACGTATTATTATTTTTGTGAGTGGAGGTCTTGCTAGATTTTTGTGCCTAGAAGGAGTTGTTGTTGGTGATGTTGTTTATGGGTGTGATGGTTGTGTTCCTTTTGTAGAGGATTTGTTGGTGTGTTTCCTTCACTTTGTAGACCTTGGGTTTTCCCTATTTGAGGGTTTTTTCTAGCAACTATTTTTAAGCCAGTTTGCGAATCTAAGAGCTCTTCTATAGTCTCTCTCTTATTGTAGCAATTTTTTGCAATCTTCTATTCTTGTAGCCTTGTTTTAGGCTTTTCCTTCTTTGGAGGAGTTTATATTTTAGTGTTTTACTACTCTATGGTGAGTGTATTTTTAGTTCAGTTGTTAGTGGAGCTCCATTTTGGGCTTTCCTTTTGTTGGGTGAAAGAATACCTTTTTCTATGATGGTGGATCAAGGAAAGTTAAATTATTTTTGTTGTGGGTGGTTCTTTCATGATCTTGTTCTCTTCCCTTTATTTTATCCTGGCTTAGATTCCTCTGGCTTGTCTTTGGTTGTTATTGTTGGTGGAGCCTCAACCATTTTTGGTTCCAATCTCTACTCTTTGCCTTGTGTTTGTTACCTTAATGGTTGTTGGAGCATGGATGCTTTTGGTTGTTATGTTGGGTGGGGAAGAGATTGAGGTATTTGGTATTGGTAGGTGGAGCTTTGAGGAACTTGTTTCATTTCCTTCAATAGTTCCTAGCCTGGGTTCTTCTATCCCAATTTTGGCTATTTTAGTACACTCTACTTTTGGGTTCATGGTTGTCTCATGTGTCATGATGGATCTTGTTGAATAGATGTTGATTATTGTGATGTTGGGTGGGAAACGTTTTATAGTTTTTAATGTTGGTAGGAGGATCTTTGACGAACTTGCTCCATTTCCTTTCTTATCTCCAAGAAAGGGTTCTTTTGTCTTTGCTTTGGCTCTCTTGTGACTTGTTTTCATGGGGTTTCTTGTAGCTATTAATTTTTAAGGACCTGTTTCATTATGTAAATTTTTGCTAGGGGTTTTTTCTGATAAGGGGTTTTTTCTCCTTTGTTGTGTTTTTCCTTTATCCTATCTAGTTTAAATTCCTCTATTGCTCCTATTAAGGTGGAGTGGGAGGTGATAGGTTATGTTTTCTTTGTATTCTTCTTGTACATTTTTTGCAAGAGTTTCCTATTTAGGTGGAGCTATCTTCTATTAAGGTGGAGACTTGGTTTGTAGGAGATGGTGGAAGATTCTGTAAGGGGGCTATCGCTGCCCTTCCTTTGGACAAAACTATTCCTTTCATCCTATTGAGGTGGATGTCTAGGATATTTTTTATTGATGCTCATGTTAAGGACTTCAAGGATGGTAATATTTTCTTAGACTGACATCGTAAAGTCATGGGTTCCTTTTTTAAACTCATTAGTTTGATTTGTTTGCTTGGGCTTGTTATTGTCTCAACATGGTGTCTCTACTTTAATTTCTTATGTTTTCTATTTGGAGGCTGCATGTAGATTGTGTTTCAACTATTACAATAATGTTCAAGGTTATCAGAGCATTCTCAAAATTCATGGTTTTTGTTTTTGTGATTTGAGCTTGTTGGTGGCTTCAACCATGTGCTTTTATAGACGATTTTTAGATGTTTTTATCTTTTTGATCTATTTTTGTTGGGCCACTATTTTCCTTTTCTTATCTTTTGGTAGGGTTTTGTGAGTGGGTTCTAGATCCTCACAAAATATGCTCGTAAATGGTTTTAAGGCACCTTCAAAACTTGTTTTACCTAATAAAATGCATGAGCTACTTTAGGATTGATGTACAAAGAATGGGTAGAGGGCCAAATAATGAATTATTTTATATTAAAAAGAAAAACTCTTGTAACAAAGAATATCAATCCCTATAAAATATTGATAACAATCACAAGTAGAATATTTATTTTGGTTATCCATCGAACCTTGAACATTCTAGGAAGAATTATTCATGAAAAAGTGTTGATAGTAATCTCCCTATTATCTAAATCATCTAGAGTTGAGAAACTATTATGAAAAAACAATTCCTTTAGATGAAAAGTGCATTTTTTAATGGAATGCTAGATAGAACCCATTTATTTTGCACACAATATTCTTATTCTATCAATATTATTGGGTTGTGGGATCTCTCCTATGTATTTGGGGTAAGTATGTATCTCTAGTAATGGTGGATTTTTAAGATGCAATAATTAACTCTTCTAATGATGCTTGAGATAATTTTGCCTCACCAAATGGATCCTTAGGATGGGAATAAACTAATTTTTTTATGTCTAGTGATTTTAAAACTATACTTTAATCTTTTAAGGATTAACTGTTAAAACCTAAGGATGGCTTAGATGTAGTGTTGTTATTTCAAGGGTTTTTGGGTTTGCAGCTCACCGGCATAGATCAACTTTCTTCAATATTTTAGGGAAGTAGAGGCATAGAAGTGGATTTATAGATATGATTAGAATGGGGAGATTCCAAAGATCGTTCCTGAAATTTATTAAAGCATTGACATGGATAGTAAGTATTGGGAAAAGTTAATAAAGAAAAAATTAATTATATGTTTTATATATCTAATTTTAATGTGTACTATCTCCATTAAATCCATAGAGAGACACTTCTACATGAAAATTCTTCTTGGGTCAATTAAGGAAAACTTATTTGGGTCAATGCACACAAAAAAGCCTAAATAGGTAGGTATTTGTAACAAAATTCTGACATGGCAAGGGTAAAAATAAAAATTCCACCAAGACAAGGATACATAGAGCTCTCTCATTAGAGATGATCCCTTCAAAGGCGAGAAACAAGCAAAGGAAAGAGGACTTTAAATTAAGAATAATGCTCAAGAATGGATTTAGCATGGTTGAATCAAGTAAAATGAAAAAAGAAGGTAAAAATGGTAAGACTTTAAATGAAATCAAGGCGAATCACATGTGTTATCTACACCTTGGTAACTCAATTCTTCAACATGCTTTCAAGGGAATCTCCTCACATAAAATATTTTATTATAGTAAAGTTCTATATTCAATGACATGCATTGTCAAATTTTGTTAATGTAGAGAACCACATCTTGGGGTGTTTCAATAGATATATGTCATGGGACAATTTTAAAACTAACTTTCTAGCTCTCTTAAGTGAGCGTGCCATTGTCATGCATCATCAAACCTTCAATTTTGACAACAATTATGGAGTGACTAAGGTGAGGTTTCTTAAAGAGGTAGACAATACAAGACCAACTCTTACTTCAAAAGAAGCAATATGACATCAAGTGAATGCAAGCAAAAAATCTCAAATAACTCCTTACTCTCCTTGAATTCTTTTTCAAGATCAATATCATTACAATGTTATTATAACTTTTTTTATATTAAAGATAGATCATTGAATATTATTAAAAATATGAATAAAAAATTAATTACATCATTATTACCAAAAGCATAATCATTCTCATAACTTGCAAGATTATCATATTTATTCTAAATTTTAACATATAACAATATTTTAATTTCTAATCATTTTTAAAAATAAAATTAAAAATATCATTAAGGTGATGAAATCTTCAATATAAAACAAAATCTAAATTCTAAGGTTTTATATCAATAAATAGCAACCCAAATAACCATCATATCTATCTCAAACTTATTATATATTCAATAACATCATTTTGCAACATTACTTGGAATTATTCTGCCATTTCATATTAAACATTTTGACATCCAAATCCACCATTCACCCTTGATTTTCGAATACCTTATTTTACCATCAAAAGGCGTACGCGGCGAGCTCTGCACCACATAAACAAATTGTTGGTAAAATTGATACAAGCTAATCATTGTTGAGAACAAATGCATAAGAGATTAGATTCCCACGTGATTCTTGACTCTGCAAATGTCCCGATTGCCATTAATAGAAAGAAACAAATGTAGTTGTATTTAGTGACTGACAAAATTGAAATCTGAATGCATTGTCCACTCCTTGGACGAGGACAAATTGCAGAATACACTACCTACCGACACTAAAATCTGAAGTCTTTATTAACATCCATTCCTTTAGCTCCCATAAATTGCAGATACATTTATATCAAATTTACCCAATTGACATTGTTTAAAGAATTAATAGTTCAGCTATGGCTGGTTATGGTACTGTCCAAATAAAGTGACCTGCCAATAGTGCTCTGGATGTCTTAGACGGGGTTTTCTTCTCACTGGGCCACTGAGTGACGCAAGTAAATCTTAATGTTTTGTGGGCATCGATGCTATGTAACGTTCATAATGATATGCACGTTGTGTCTGACGCTTTCGAGTTGGAGATTTTTTTTGGGTCAGGGATGGGGCAGTGGCTATCCACTATACCTACTAGATGAACTCATACCATATGACTGTTTGGTTTGTCAGATTTCAAATCGAGTCAGAGTAAATAAACAAACAAGTGATAGCAAAGGGTTTTTACTAGATGTTTGGGACCTCAATCAAAGCATGTCGTTGAAACTTCTATAATCTACTGTAACGTTCAGAGAGAATTCCTTCTTGATTTATTAAAAGTGTCTTTCGATGTCATAAACGGGACCTTCTCCACCTTCATAGAATGTGGACAATATCATTAAGGATGGAAGGGAACTCTTTATCTCCTTTATATCCTTTAGCAATGTGTATGAATATCAACAATATCATTAAGGATGCAAGGGAACTCTTTATCTCCTTTATATCTTTTAGCAATGTGTATAGATCATGTTGATCATGAAGGAAATAGATCGACTAATTTATTGGCGAACTTGGTAATCGGAATGGATGTTTTAGAGTTTTAAGGTAGAGGGAAACCTTACGTGTTAAAATTGTCGACCACATTAATAATGATAAGCTTATATATGTTCGTAGACTTTTTCCATGATAGGAATTTTATGGGTGTCAATTGGTATCATTTTCTTATCCTTAACCTTCATTTTGTTTGTGGCGTGATGATTATTCCATCATCCAATATTGCAAATTATCATCTTAACATCTTAATCATTATTTCTTGACATCTTTTATGTGGCTTATGGTGTCTTATTTAATCTAACACTCAATTATATTATCTAGAGACATCGTACTCTATATGCAATTCCAAAGGAAAAAAATAGCCCTCTTTCTATCATTCTAAAGAAATATTTTGGAAGAAGATTATGAGGGATGAGAGGCTACAAATTGAGCTTTCCTCTTATGAGGAGGCGAAGAACTACTATTGTTAAGAGAATTATCAAGTCATGGATGGGTACATAAATTATTGCGACACTTCTAAGATTTGAAGTAATTGAGAAGGAATTGCTATTATGATCGCATACAAAAAGGATTAAAGTTTCACAAATCTAAAACATTGAAGAGTAAAGAACACATTGATACATTTCCCAAATGTCAAGATAAATTGGTTAGGTTTTACATAGGGTATTTGAGTAATTGATACTTATGATTATAATACTGAGGTCTAGTTACGTAATTCAAAGAAAGATTACACCAATCCTAGAACAACATTTGTAATTGATACTTACAATTTATTAAAGAGGAGGAGAATGAGTTGAAGGGGATTAAAATTTTAACCATTCTAGTAATATCAGAAGATAAGAAATTACGTTTTAATAAATGTGACTAAACAATCAATAATAAATTCTACTCAATTGAATGCCCTTCACATTTTTCCTAACACTGCATAAGTAATTGCTAGTTTTAGTTTTTATAATTTCTACATTACATAATTATGGCTCATTATACAATTTTATTCATCTTCATAATTTGGTGTATTTGTTGTGTTTCAATAGGTTGATGAATTGGGGTAACATTCAAATCTATATAAAAAATTTATTATTATTAATTATTTCATAATCTTTTAATTTAGTTTATGGTTGTGGAATTTTTCAACATCAATTTGATAAGGGAAAGATTATTTATCTTCAACTAACAAATTAAATTTCTTAATTATAAGAAGTTGTCTCATTCATTTTATTTTCTTCTTATTCTCACATTCACATTCCCACAATGCTTAATTTTTTTGTTATTTCCTTAATTTGATATTGAATTATATATAAATATAAAACAACGAGTAAAAGTACAAAACCAATATTTTAAGTTCTTCAAAACATGAAAATTAATTTTAATGCTATCACATTTAGTTATAATATAAATATTTTCAATATTTTATGTTTTTGATTAAGTAGGGAAGGGCCTTGATCGCATATAGTCAACAACACATCAAAACCATTAGAGATCACCCACTAACATAGAACAACTAGGAGCACCAAACAAATAAACCATCAGACATACATAATAAATAAAAATAATATCAAAATGTCCTTCAAAATATGATTGTCCATATTAAATATACTAGAAATATTAGCTAGCCAACCAAATACATACCACAAACATAAGCCATTAAAGATCAAAATTTAAAGTCTTGCATAACCCATAACAACAAAAAATAAAAAATATACCTATACCCACCCAAAAACTAAGCATAACCAGAACCAACAAACTATTTCTTTTGTTCTTTAATAAGACTTTAATTTTTTCCAAGATTTTAAAGTTCTTCTTCTAGTCTTTATCATCAGGGATAGAGTCTTTAGGATCCTCCCATTTCTCAGCACTAGAGCCTACACTTTTCTTTTGTTGCTTCCTCATTTTACTTTTGCCTAAGGCCATCCCCATCACTGCCTTCCACATGATCCCACCAATGATTAAAGTAAGGAAATTCACTACATGCACTAGGAACACTTTGTCATCTCTAAAATTTGACAATGAATCAGACTTATGAATTAGTTTAAATTAATTTTTTAGATGGAAAATGTACTCTTGAGTAGTAAAAATTATCTCATAATTCTAGAAAAATGTTTGAAAATATATATAAAATCTTAGTAGCTATTTTTTCCCCTCCTTTATTTTTTTAATAAATCTTGAAATGTATGATGGCCTATTAGAGCCTCAAAATATACTTTAGAGACCATGTATTTAGTTTTAAACTAGTGGATGCTATATTTTATTTGGTCAACATAAGTAGAGTGAACATCTAGATCCTATTTTTAATGGTGAAGCACAATTGCAAAATATCATCCATGTTTAAGGATAATGTTAAAATGTGGTAGCGACCTTGCAAATATTTGAGGTAGTGGTATTTTAAGAGTAATGGATGAAATTAGAAGGATAGACACTATAAATGGGAGGGAACTAAAATGGTTGAATGTGAGATGACTTACCCTATGAGTAATAAATAGATGTTTTAAAAATTGAATCTTCATGGCCTTAAGTTTTCTATGTTGCCACTTGATACAAAACTAATTTAGAAATTTGTAGCATACTAAATTTTATCCACATACAATTTTGTCCTCAACTAGACCTCACCTTGGTGTTTTATCTTTTGATGCATAATGTAAACCTTGATTTTGCTCAAACTCCTCATAAATGTGCATTTTAGCCTTCTCACTTGTTTTTTCCCCAAAGTCAAGTCTTTATTCTTAGGACCAAGTTGCTAGGGTGCCCTTTTCCTAGCTCAAGACCATGGTGGCATAGAGCTCTTGGTCCTCTCAATCAGGACCCAAATTTGGTTCTCACAATGGTCACATCAAGTGAGTGGGAATTTAGATCTCATTTTAGGCTACTTTGAAAACTCAAATAGGTTATAGATAGTTATAAAAGGACGCCTGCCCTCTCATTTTAAAACTAAGCTATCTAATCTAAGTTAAATTATACTCTAGATAATTCCATTCAAGTGAGAAATAAATCAAGTATTCACAAAGCATTAGAGAAGAAGTGAAGTCAAATTGAAGCATTCAAGAATGCATCCATAATCAACCTTCTATGAATGCATTCTACATGGCATCCTAAAGCCCTTGTGTGAGGATTTAAGAAAGCTTCATCTAGGTATACATTTCAATTGCAAGCATTCAATTTTAAATATGGCTTTTTCCTCAAATGGAAGGCATCTTGTTGCATTTTAATTATATTTCCATTACAATTATCATTTCAATTTCAAGCTTAGTTCCTAAACCAAGGTTTGACCCAAGCCAAATCCATATCCAAAACCCATTTTCTTCTCTTTTTGTGTGTAGGAAATTGATCCAAGAGCTATGAATATAGATTTTAATAGAGTTGACGATGATGAATAGGTTTGGATTTTGACAGAGCAAAAAGTAGAGGACCAGGGCAACCTACCATCCTAGTCCCATAAACATTTCTTGGTCTTTTGATAGTGGATCAAGTGTGTCTCCCTAATCGAAAAATGATCCCACTCGACTGCCTTAGAGTTACAAGCCCAAGATGACCTATCATCCCAGTCTCGACAATTTAGCTCAAAATTTTAGCAGAAAGTTTTGATCTTATTCTTTTGCTCAGATCCCTATGCATGGCTTTGTTTAATATCTTTAGTAGTCTATTATTATTGTTTAACATCAATTGTCCTTTTTTTTACCCTAACTTCATATATTACATCCAAATTTTAACTCAAAAGGGAGAGAAAAAAAATTGGTAAATCTAATTAGTGATTAAGCCCTTTTCCTAATTAAATTGTGGCTAGATAGGTATTGAATTTACCCTCCTATTGAAGGGAAACCTACCATCTCGATCGTAAAACTTCTACCCAAGCTTCTGATAGTGGATCCATTGCATCTAATTGTATAGAAAATATCCCACTCACCTATCTCAGAGTTATAGAACTTGTGTAAAATACCATCCCAATCCCAACAATTCAATAATAAGTTTTGATCTTATTCTTCTACATAGATCCCTATCTATGGCTCTATTTGATATCTGTAGTAGTTTTTTATTAATGTTTCACTTCAATTGTCCATTGTTTTATCTTAGCTTCACAATTTACATCCAAATTTCTACTCAAAAGTGGGAGACAAAAAATTATAAATTTACTTAGTGTTTTAGCCCTTTTCCTAATTGAATTGTGGTTGGATCTATTGAATTTACACCTCTCTTTTATTGTAATGGTAACTTAGGTAAGATTAGTGGTTTTATTATTTTAATTACTAAAACCCTAATTTTATCATCATTACAAAAGTGTTCTAAAATGATGCTAGCTAACAAGGGATTAATTGACAAAGAATAACAACTCAAAAACTGAATGAATGATGTAGTAAATCATATTTCTCTATCAAGCCACTCAAATAGCATCTCAATTCTAGATTTGAGGTTACTTCATCTATACCACACCATATGATTATGTTAGGACGAATATTAAAATCATAAAACAAAATTTATTATTTATAAAAAAACCATGTTTCATTTTTCTATCTATCAAATGCATTGATGTAATTCCCAAAATTTATCAAAAGTCATCTTAATCATATTAAAATCATGACAAAAAAACTAATTTTGTAGAAAAAAATTTATCTGTGATTTCTCAGAAACATTATTGGAGGCATCAACTATAATAGATTAGAAGGAATGGTTATTACTATTATAAACAAACCACAATGTTGGTTGGTAGGGTAACAATATTTATCAACTAAGTGTAATGACACATATAATAGAGAAAAGTGAAAACATCACCATTACCTACTTTAACATTACTACACAAAATATCTAGAAGGAAAAGTAATGCATCATGCTATATAAAGAAAAAATTTAAACTCTTGAAATAAAAATATGCAACCATAGAAAATATTGATGAGAGTAAAAAATAGAACAATTGTGCGGGTGGTCATTCAAACCTAAAATATTTTAGGAAATAGAAAATTTTATGAATAATTATTGAGTAACATCTCCATAATATCTAATTCATCTAGATTTTAGTAACTATTTTATAAAAAATGTTTCCTTTAAATTGAAGGTGAGTATTTTGAGGAAAAGCTATGGATAACTATGTAATTAGGGTGAGGAAGTATTTTAAGTCAGGGTGGATTTTAGAGATAATAAAATTGAGTTATCAAATGATGATTGACATAATTTTTTCCTCATCAAATGTATCCCCGTGAGGAGAGTCAACAAATATCCTTATGTTAAATTTAAAGGAGAATAAAGAGCTCCTCATGAGGAATATTTTAGAGCTAATATATTATTATAGGTATTCATTCAAGAACATATCTCTTACTATCAATGTATTTTAGGAAGAGATTAAATGAAGCAAAGAGGAATGGTTGAGAAGTGATGCAAATGCTCTCAACCCAAGGTAGCCTCCCACAACAAGTTTAAAAAAGACCTAAATATTTGATTGAGCTTCACAATTCTCCTCATTAGGTTGAAGATGATGTTGGTTCCTTTATCTTGGCTAAAAGAGTTTCTTTCAAACACACTCTAGATATTTTACAGTTAAAAAGACAAGCTAAAAAGGGATAGAAGTCCCTTAATGATAGTTGATTTTTGGTTGGTTCCTTAATAATAACTAATTGTTGGTTGGTTCTCTACCGATTGTTGTTATTTTTCTATTTTCTTTTAATGCTCCCCGTGTTATGTTTTTTTGTTTAACCCCACATCTTATGAATTTTATTTTATATTCCTTGTTGGCTAAAATGTAATGGGTTTGAGACCTTCCCATGCTAATCTAATTAAAACAAATTTCCTTATGTCTAGAGGTTTTGAATCTATAATTTGAGTTTTTAATAACTAACGACCAAAACCTAAAGATCATGTTCAAGGATTTCTTTTGGATGATTGGATTTAGTGAAATAAAAGAGGTAAAAATGGTAAGGTTTTACATGACATCAAGTTGAATCACATCTAGGACCTAGACCTTACTAACTCAATATTTCAACATCCTTCAATAGGATAGCCCTCCCACAAAATATCCTATGAAAGTTATTCAATGCACGACATTTATTTTCAAATTTGTGAGTATGAAGAAAAATACCTTGGGGTGTTTTAATAATCATATATTTTTCAATAGTTAGAGAACTAATTTCTTAGGAATCTTAAATGAGGGTGTCACTATAATGCATCATCAAAACTTAAACTCTTATAACTAATTTGGAGTGATAATGTCAAGTGCATTTAAAAAAGCTCAAAGCCTTGGTAGGCAAGCTAACCAAAAAGGCAAAATACCAAATGTACAAAAATAAGACTAAATCCCATTTCGAAAGAAGCAATGTTGCACCAAGTGGATTCAAGACAAACTCCTCAAAAAGCTCCTCACTCTTTACAAGTTCTTTCTCAAGATTGATATTGTTATGATCTTTTTTCAATGATCTTCACTTATTAGTATAATAATGTAATGCTTTCTTTCTATTTGAAGTTTATTTATGTCTTTCTAGTAATTTTTTAAATTATTTTCACTACATATTTTTAAATATATTTTACATTGTTATTTTTTTATTTTGAATTAAATTTTGAATCTCACATTAGTTTCTCACTTGTCTCCTTTCTTGACTTTTTCTTTTTCTATTCTTTCATTTCTTACCATCATACTCCCTAATTTGAATACATTTTGCACTCCTCTATTAATTTTTGCAATTTTAATGTAGATTGTCGATATAATTAAATATATTGGTACAAAACATATCTATGTAATTAATACAAAATAAATTCTCACAATTAATAAAATGTCACATTTATTATAAATTTCAGCATATCACAGTACTTTTTCTTGTACTCATTCAAAAAAAATTAAAACATATTAAAAGAATATAAAAGTAGTGAAATCTTCGATGTAAAAATAGTTTAGATGATACCTCTGGCATCAAACTAAGCTTATATAACATTAAAGACAAGCCAAAAAAAACTCTAATATGTATCTCAAACTTATTATCTCTATTATATATTCAGCAGCATAATTTTACAATATTCGAATTCTTTTCCCATTTCATATTAAGCATTTTCACATAAAATACATTTTAGAATCAGGGTGCAAGTGAGCAATCGAAACCAGCTTTATTATATAATTCATAGCATATATTTGCTACTTCTGCTGTCGATCTAGATGAAACTAGAACCCCTTAATTCTCAGGTCCATGGCCAGGAGGACCGTGGCCACCTCTCCCACCACCATGCCCGCCACCACCATACCCACCGTGGCCTCCACCACCATGTCCTCCACCGCCATACCCACCATGTCCACCGCCACCATGACCTCCACCACCATACCCACCACCACCATGACCTCCACCACCATACCCACCACCACCGTGCCCACCATTATAATACTTCTCTTCCCCCACCGCTCTGTCAATGAGTGTACATACCAATATGAGGCCCACCAAAATATAACATATTATCTTCGTACGAGACGCCATTACTAAGTCCCAAACATGAACAGATAAACAACTTGGTTTGAGAAGCTCTAGAATGGTGTTTCCTATTTATAGGCTTTCAACACGCCAGCGTATGACTCGAATGATCTACATTACCATCAAGCAAAACAATTTGCACATGAGATATTTCATAATTTTACTTGGAGATATTTTTGTGTACTTTTACCAAATGTTTATTAAAAATTGCATGCACGAAATCCTAAACTTTTTACATAGGAGGATACTTTGTAGCATCCAAAACTACCGTTTATGTGAACGCTAATTTTACCACCAAAGCTTACGTGGCGATCTCTCATCCACATAATTGATACCATTATTTGTTGTTCCAAGAGCAGACTAAATTCTCGCGTGACTATTATCTCAAATTGGATATGTATCCTGACTCAGACAAGGTCCCCATTGCCATTGCTAGAAAGAAACAAATATGGTTGTCTTATTGACTACCGACATTGAAATCTGAATGCATCATCCACCCCTTCGACGACGAGAATTTGCAGATTACACTACGTACCGACACTAAAATCTTAAGCCTTTATCATCCATTCCTTTAGCTCCCGTAAATGCAGAATACTTTAATATCAAACTTACCCAATTTACATTGTTGAACGGATTATTAGTTCATATATGGCAGCTTATGGTGCTGTTCAAATACAGTGAATTGCAAATAGTGGCCTGATGTCTTAGACGGGGTTTTCTTCTCGCTTGGCCACCGAGCGACGCAAGTAACTCTTCTTGTTTTGTTGGCGTCGATGCTAACTAATGTTGATAATAATGATAGCAAGTTGTGTCTGACACTTTGGAGTAGGAGCTTTTTTTCGGTCAGGGATGAGGCAGTAGTTATCCAGTATGTCTACTAGATGAACCCATACCATATGACTGTTAGGTTTGGCAGATTTTCTATTAATGTTGGTTTGGAAATGATTCTTGTACATTTTTCCAATTATTTTAGTAACATATTAATTGTATCTTTGAGGTTTATCCATATATAATCTATAATATGATTATGGTAGAGACCAATATCGAGATCATAACACCCAAATTTATTAGAATAAATTTTATATTATTCCAACTATCCAATCCACATAGGAAATGCACCACATTTATCAAAATTCATTTGAAACATGTTAAAATCATTACACAAACCCTGAGCTTTAAAAAAACATTTAAATTGTGATCTATGTCTAGAAGGTAGATTTGTCAACATTAGTAACTTAGGAGGACAAATTACTAATGTGTTAAAGAGCATAGAATATTTAAGTGGTGAGTTCAAATCCTTGATAAACTAACGATATAGATAAATTGTACCATAGAAAGTGGATAGAAGGAAAAGTAGTGCATCGTGCCATTGGAAAGAAAAACACTATAAATTTTAAACTATTAAAGAATATGAAACCTTAGAAAATTGTAATGAGTCATTAAAAGAACCTCTATTGACCTCAAGCATTCTAGGAGACACAAATGATGACAAGTGTTGAGAGTAATCTACCTATTATCTAACTCATGTAGAGTTGACTAATTATTGTATAAAATTGTTTCTTTTGAATTAAAGTTGCATAATGAGATGGGAGGCTTCATAGGTCCCATTTCTTTCGCATATAATCCCCTTTTATAGCTAACTTAGTGGGTTGAGGATTCTTTGCTATGTAGTTGCACAAAGGAAGTAAGTATACTGAGTGATGGTAGATTTGGATATACCAAAACTAACTCCTCGAATGATTTTTGAGAATATTTTTACTCATTAAATTCATCACATGACATGAGTCAAAATAATTTCTTATGTAGAGAGTTTTTGAAACTATAGTTTTTACATTTTTTTAAAATAATTACCAAAAATTGAGGATGTCTTAGTTATGGGGTTGTCATTTTGAAGATTATTTGTATTGTAACTGACCGATATAGACCAAAATTGTTTTCTTACCTATGAGACATAAAAATCTAGAAGTGGGTGGAGTAGTAGGTATAGAATGAGGGAATTCCAAAGGGAAATCCCTAAACTATTATTATAATATTGACATGAATACTAAGTATTGTGAAAATTAATAGACAATACATTAAGTACTTCGCATCCATCTAGTTTGAATGTGTACTGTCTCTTTTACATACAAAGAGAGATTCACTTCTACATATAACTTCTTCTGGGGTCAAAGAAAAACTTCTCTAGTTCAAAGTGTAGAAAAATCCTAAACAAATATATAGATATTTATGATAGAAACATATCCTAACATGGCCTAGATAAATCAAGAAACACCACCTAAGAAATGAAACATAGATATTTTACATTAGAGAGGATGAAATATGTAATCTAGGGCGAGGAAACAAACAAAGTGGAGTAGACTATAGATTAAGGACAATGCTCAAGGATAAATTTTGCATGGTTTAATATAGTACAATAGAAAAGAGAAATAAACAATGATATTGCATCACATCAAGTTGAATTGCATATGGGACCTAGACCTTGTTGATTTAATATTTTAATTTGATTTTAAGAGAGACCCTTTCCAAATATCCTATTAGAGTAAACTAACTAATTAATCTTTTGCTTTGTCAAATTTGTGAATATGGAGAAGCATAACTTTTTGTGGTTTAGTAAGGATATCTTGTTGAATAGTTGTTGACCAAAGCCCCTAGATCTTTTGACTAAGAGTTACCCTATGATGCATCATCAAACCTAAACTCCTACAAAAAATATGGAGAGACAAAATTGAGGGAATTTAAGGAGGTGGAAATCTCTAGTAGTCATGGTAACCTAAGAAGCACCACAATAAATATACACGAAAAACACTAGAAGCTACTTCAAAAGAATCAATATTAAATCAAGTGGATGCAAGCCAAGAGTCTTAAAGAAATACTCTTCAATCTTCAAAATTTATTTTCAATATTGACATCATCATGATATTTTTCTCTTTTATTCAATTATTTGGATGACCATGTGGTAGTTTCTTTCTATGCTAGGTTTATCTAGATATTTCTAATTTTTCTTATTTATTATTTTTAACTATATTTTTATGAAATTTTTTTTAATTTGTATTTTAAATCTCTTTTTTCTTTCTCAATTGTGTCCCTTCTTCACTTTTTTCTTTATTCATTCCTTCATTTACTTCCTCTAAACTCTCTATCTATGTGAATTGAGTAAAGTTTATGAGTGCATTATAATTTTCCTCATCTTAATAATAGGTTATGAAGTATAAAATTAAATATTAAACCAATAAATAACTACGTAATTATTAAAATATATTTGTAATCATTTAAATAAATAATAAAAATATCATATCTTATTAATTTCAACATGCTACAATATATTATTTACTATATATTGTAAATAAATAATCCACATGTAAATCAGAAAACAACCAAATAATGTTTAATGGATTCATAGTTATGCACATGATAACCTATGAATGTTTATAATTATATCAAGTGGGGAAGGAGCAAAACCTATTATAGGTCCATATAAAAAACCATCAAAAAATAATGAAAACTACCATAGGGATTGGAGAGAAATTTCACAAAATAGCGCGAGATGAAGAGTTTATAAATAGTAAATATAAAAAATAATAGAACTAGGATTAAAAAATATCTAGCTAAGAGCAACTAACAACATAGAAAAAAACATGATTAAAAAATAGATGGACATTAAGAAATATAGGCCTAGTCATCCAACATATAATCCATCTTAGTTTCCCAAGGAGAAGACATTGATATTTTTGCGGTTATCTTTTCCTTAGTTCTTTCTAACTAGCTCTTTCTTTTTCTTTCTTTCAATCTTCCCACCAATTGTCACCACTCCTATATGGATCTCTGAATTAGGTTCCTATTAATCTTCACCAATTTCTCAATTCCTTTCTCTATATGAATGACCCATTGCCTATTCTTCTCATAGATAAGATAATTTTTGGAGGGTCCCCAAATTATTCACCTAGGCACCAAGGTCTTCCAGTTCAATAGCTAACACATGCCAATTTTGGAAGGAATTTTCTTCTCTAGTAACACCATTATTAGCCCATTTGTCTTCATCTTCATCGCTATAATCGTGTACGATGTTAATCCCCTCAAGAGCATCATAGGAATGAATCTCAATAGATGGGGTGTGGTAAAAGGAGTCATCAAGAATATGATTTAAAGGGATAATTGAGGGTTTCCTTACTACTCTATGTACCTTCACCATTAAAGGAAGAGTCTTCAAACTATTCACTAGTTTCATCCTCAAGGAGAGCTTTATCAATAGAAGTAGCAATTTTAGTGACATTCGTAAGCTTCAATGGTCTCCAAATGACCTTCTTTCACTTGAGGATGAGGTTTTCTCATCTTTATCTATCTCATTATGAGAAATATCAATAGTGAGGGAGGGAGAGGTAGTAGGGCTATTTTTTAATAAGTTAACCAAAACGTTTCCTGTACCATTGGTGTTCTTAGTGATGGAGCTACTAGGAGTATAGATGGGTTTTTTCCCTCTATATGGTGTAGCTTTAGGGCCATGTCCATAACCAATGGGGTGGTGTCACACACAAGGGTTAGCTTTCAGACTTTTAGGGAAAAGGGGAGGACATTTTTGAGAGAAATGATGTAGGATGATCAAGGGGCTTCATCACTAAAAATTATTTAAAAGATAGATAAAATGCACCAATTGTTAAAAATTTATATATTCAAAATCGACATGGTCTCATCTACAACAATTTTGAATTCCATTAAAAAATTCTATAAAAAATATTTTTCAGACATATGTCCAAAGTCACTCTTTTCTAGTTACATTAGCATTCCCTTCAAGTTGTAGGTCAAATCAAGTCAAAGGCTAAGGGTCAGCTCCTCAAGCCTTTTCTGAGCCAAAACCCACAGCAAAAACAAATACTCTAATAAAAATTTTAACAAATAGGATCTCATTTAAAAAACGTGGTGTCATTATGTTTTTAGAAATGAGATCTCATTTTAAAGAGGAATCTAGTTTTAAAATGGGAGCTCATTTCTTAAAAAAAGGGATCATATTTTCAAAATGGGATTTCATTTCTTTTTTGACCATTTCTAATTTTTTTTATTAGAGATAATTTTTAAATAATGAGATCCTATTTTTAAAATAATAGGATCCCATTTTATAAATTTAGGCTCAAAACAATGGGATCTTATTTCTATTAGTGTATTTTTCGTGTTTTAGGTTATGTCCAAAACATTCTCGAGAAGTGAAATCAACTTTATGCTTTAACCCTACAACTAGGGTTGTTTAAGGTCAAAATACTAGGCCCTTATTATAGTAAATTATAGAAAGGTAATAAGATAAAAGTTACATAAAGGTAAAGTGGAGATATAAAGAAACTTGTTACCAATCAAGTAAGATCTTAGCCCTGGGTGCCAATGAACCATATGAACTATATTGTGTCCAAACTATTATCCAATCAAAATCAATTGTTAGATTCCTAGAATAATCACCTATAGATTATTTCAAACTGGAACATGAACATAGAAAGAAAGAATTTTTTGTGGGGATATTTAGGTGATTACCTCAGTCCAATCCCCATTTTTGTCTTTTAGCCTCCATAAATAGATAGATCGATATGATAAAAATTATTCAAAGTAAAATACACTTAAAGTAAATAGAAATTTAGTAAGAACAAACCTTTATATGGCGGAAATCTCATATCAGATCAAGTGGTAGCACCTAACTCAATATGGATAAAACCCACTATAGACATGTTCCACGTAGACTGCAGTGTGCCCACATTTTCATCCAATAAATGTTAATTATTGGGTTCCTAAAATACTCACCTTTAGATTATTTTTTACCTAAACTTGCACACAAAGAATGAGAAAAATGTTAGGGGCTATTTAGGGGCTTGCCAAAGTCAAACCTTTGTTTTGGTATTTTGAGCTCCATAGACAAATACATTGATATGATTAAGATAGCCAATGTGTTAGACTTAAAGTAAATGGATTTTAAGTAAGTACAAGCCTTATATAGATCAAGTGGTAGCACCAACCTCATTATGGAGGAAAGCCACCATTGACGTGTGATAGAAGTAAACCCCTTGATGAATGAAAAACCTTATCATGAAAGATATAACTATATACAAAAAACAAAATTTTTAGACCTTACAAGGATGAGAGTGATACCAAAAGGCTTGCCACTTCTGAAGTTAGAATCTTTGAAATCAAGACATAGATTTTATGATAAATACTAAGGTTGATAAAGACAATTTCTAAGTATACAATTTATAAGTAGAAAATTTACATTATATGCAATTTTTGACACAAAACTTTTCCACAACTATAGTGAGATGATTTCTCAAATGGATTAGGTATTATAAAGTAGATAATAATAAAAAAAATCTAAACCATTAATTTTGAGAAAAGATACTATAGAGGATGTGAAAGACAATGAGGAAGACTTGATGATTCCACCATTGTTTGAGTTCAACAAAAATCCACAATATTCAATTCATGGTCCTTTAAAATTTCATGGTTATTCAAAAAATTATCCTACAAAAATTTGAAATCTGATAGTTTTATGAAAATAGAAGAAATTACAATGACAATAAGAATAATATGAGATTCCATTTTAGAAGAAATGTTTGATGAAAAAGGGTTAAAATATGGCCATTAAATATTTTACCTCTTAGATGGGGTTAAAAGTATGAAGGATAACTCACCTATTGTGAAAATTTCATAAAACTAAAGTAAAAATAATAATTATATGCTGGAGTTCTTACTAGTTCAAAGCTCATTTTGACTATTCATGAGAAAAATATTTTTTGATTTTAAAGAGTATCAATGAAAATTCCTCTCATATATGACTTTTGGTTATTCAATATCAACAAGCTCTAAGAAAAAGTTGAGTAGGGTGACATACTAGATGAGGTAAACAAAAAAATTTATGCTTTAAGTCAATTTATAATGTTATTTATAGCTTATGGGCCCCATAATGCATACTAAAATTAATTTGATATGGGAAGCTATAAAATTCACTCTCATGTCCACTTGATCCATTAGAATAAAAGGGACATTCTAGAAACCTTTTGAGCAACTAGCATCATAGTGAAATTTAATTTTTTTTATATGATGATAATGTTTAGAACATGGTAACTTGTAGAAAAAACTAACAGGCTGCCAAGAAAAATGTCATAGGAAGGAGAGGAGTGAGTTTGAGTAGAGCAAGATCTAGGGTTTTGGTAGATAGGGGAGATGCAAGGGAGTATGCAGAGTATCATGGCAAGGAAGATGATGACAATGATGGAGGTCCATGGCTCCTATCTCTTGGTTCAAGTGTGGCAATATATCCTTCTTTTGATGGATGTCAAGGGGTCAATTTTTCCTTTCTCTTTGTGAGATTTTAGGGAGGAAGGATATTTGAAAAGCTGTGGTTTCCTTGGGTTGCAGGAGTCAATTGGATTTACTTATTCTTTTTTAGGCCTAAAATTTTGGGCTTTTTTTAGTACGAGGAGTTGTTACGCTAATGTTTGAAAACCTATGTTTTTTTCTCCTTATCATTCCTAGATGAGTATTTTTTGGCATTGTGGGTATTTGTTGTTCCTACTTGTGCTGGTGTTTAGGTGTTTGTTGGGTCTCTCCCTCTTCTACTTTATCATTTCCCTAGTTACAATTGTGTGTTGTCTCTTTGTGGGTTTTCTTGCCTATTTTAGTTTATGGAGTGTGTGGATTGTGTTGTGTTATGGGTTCTTTTGGCCTTTGTGGTGGTTGGGCGATGTGAAGGATACCTTGTGAGGTTGATCATGGGTTACTTATTTGAAAAGGTATTTCTATAGGCCCTTCCTTGTTAGGGTTTTATTTACTAAGGTTTTGGAAGCCAAGGAATCAAATGGTATGTATTTTGTTGAATATGAGAATTTTTGGCATTTGTCTTTGCAAGTTTCTATGGAATACAATATTCCTATTGGAGTTGGTGCTTCTTTGGTAGCTATGGGTTGGCACTAGACACATGCTAAGGGTTGGTTATCCTATGATAGATTATCTAGCGATGGCTCTCCCTCCTTTGGTGTATGTTGCTTCTTTTGTGGGTCTCTACTTATGCTCCATTCTTCCTCTGTCATCCAGTGTGATTTTTTGGGGTGACTCCCCTAGGATGTTCTATTCAAAGGCTCAGTTGGGATCTTCTTTGGCATGTGTTTTTGGAGGGTACCTCATCCCCTACATTATTTCCTTTGAGTCTTTTGATCCCTAGAGATACTATTGATAGAGGAACTATTGAGGTGGTCCGTGTTGTTTTGTTTGCAAGGTTATCCACTAGCATAAGGTTTAGCGATGCATTTCAAAACCCTTTGCTAGTCCATTCAATGGTTACTCTATTTGATGTTTTTTTTTGTTTGGGCTAGGTGTGTCTTAGATCACAAGTTTGTTGGGTGTCCCTAGATTATTGTGGTCTCCCTCGTAGGTATTGTAAGGTTGTCTAGGTAAAAAGTTATGGAAAGCCTTTCAAAACCCATTTCTTGTTGTATGTTCCCTTGGCTACACTGGTGTCAATACAAGGAGGTTTTTAATAAAGATGGTTTAGGGTTATTTCCTAAAACCCTCTATTCTGATTAGGCAGATTTGGTGTTTCAAGACCCTTGGTCCTGCCAATTTGTTGCTCTAATCAAAAGCCTCCTCTCAAAAAAATTTCTATCCTTTTTCGGCTTTTGTGGTCTTAGTGATCTCACTAATTACATGTACCACCATTTTGTGTGCTTGTGTGATGGTTTTGTAATGGTTTGGGCCTCTCCCAATTTTATCTAATCAGAACATGGTAGTGTAGAAATAAAAGTAAAATAATCATTTTATTTTTGTTGAAAACTCTTCCACCATTTATGATCATGGACAAGGATCTATCCTCAATAGGTTGAGCTATCCTCCTTCTACCTCTTCCATTCCTTACTCTTTTTACCTGTTATGCCCTTTCCACTAACGATAATATTATTTTCTTATTGAATTTATTTTACGTCTTTCACCAATCTTCACATATGACCCCTCCTTCATTATCGGCCCCTATTATCATTAATTTTTTTTTTGAATTTGGTTAAGCATGGCAAGTCCACTTCTAGAATCAAAATTTGCCACTAACTTTATTCCTCCTTAACCACTTTATTTCTTTAAATGGTCGATTCCTATAGTTGATTCTTTTCATTCAAAATTATTAGTTGAGGTGTCCTACATCTTATAAATATAGATAAAGGTATTGTACAATATAATTCATCTAATCTCACACACATTTATAAACAAGCACATTACATTACTATTGATAACATTTCTTTTCTTATGATTTATGATATTCATACCATAATATAAAAATAGATATTTAATGTAATACAATAATTCATATCCTTAGAATAAAATTGATCATGCCTTATAATTTAAGAAAAACTTCATTCATTTTCAAAACTAAATTAAAGTCACTTAGTTCAAATAGATTATATTTTTAATTAAAACAATCAAAACATATTCTAGAATGTATGCTCTTGACTAACTTAAATTAAACAATAATTTCATCAATATTATCCACAACATTGGATATATCTATGCCATCAAACAATTAAACAACCATTTAAAATTTCCTTAAAGTGTGTGTGATCTTTTTGGCGTAACCATGTCATCTATTATACATTGTTTGTTATTGGTAGTTGTTGCAACTATTAATCACATTGAAATCTTATATATATGTACGCATACATTCAATATAATCAATGAAGTTTTCAAACTGTTTTCCTAAAAGATGAGCAACATGGCATGGCGATTGATCTATGAGGGATGAAAGTACCTCTGTGCCTGTCCTTCTAGTAAAGAGAAATGGTGTTTAGAATGACAATGAATTCCATGTGGAAGAAATGTTTTGTGGTTAGGCATGAATGCATCAAAAGCGAGTGAATTTTAGGCTAAATTTAATGCCCAAGATGTGAGGAATGAAAGATTCAATTCTTGAATCCATTTGTTGCGTGGATATAAGGCAGTGGGGAAGCAATGTATCCATTTTTTGTGTAGATATAAGGTAGAGGAGATAAGTTTTCATAGAAGACCTATAAGCAATGAACCAACTATTCCATTTCAAGTTTTATTTCTAGGAGAGAAGAGTTTCAGGCATCCTATTCTTTATTGGGAGGAGAGAAGAGTTTTAGGCATCCTATTCTTTGTTGGGTGCTACACTAATTTTTTTGTTTTTTATTCTTGTTTATTCCTACTATACAACAAGAGTCTAAGCAGTTTACAAATGAGGTTGTGATTTGAAACTGCATTGGTGTTTTCTGTAAAGGCACTACTAGAGTGATACAATTTTGTTGCGTTGAAGTCTATGGCATGGGTTTGGAAAGAATGAAGCATAAAAAAAATGATCACTTAAATATTCACTCTTTCGTATAGAGAGCCTAAATTTCTCTTAAGAGGAATGTGGTCTATCAGTTATATATTTCTTAAAATGTCTAAAATGAATACTTCCTTTTGAAAAAATCTATAATTGCAACAATTTATTCATATTTGCATGTATGTTGGAATTCGAAATGGAGATATATGGCTAGAAGTTACTAAGTTGAGAAAATGGCATGCCCATTTTTTAGTGGAAGCATCAAGACTTAAGCCTCACTATTCATAGCTTATTATAGGGTGTTGAGGATATAGATTCAGCAAATGATGTTTTTATTAACAATAAGAGTGGTAAATTAGGAGTAAGTTGTTTTATAAGAGAAGATGCAATTCAAAATAGTTTTATGAGTATTGTAACATGTCAAGCAATTGATATATCTTTTTTGAGATGTTTAAATCAAGAGGCTTATCATCTTACTACCAACATTTTGGAAAGTGTATTCCAAAACATAACAATTGTTGAGTATCATGTAGATGAATTTATGAGTGTTGCCAATAAAAATTAATATAGTTTGCTTCAAATTTTGGGGTTATCTTTGGTACATATATTGAGGCCTTCAAAGACACATTTAAGATATCCAATGGATAATCTATAACAGGTTCATTTTCGAGGCTGGTGACACTGGAGGATGGAGGATTTTCATCATCTCAAGTTATCTTCTCGCTTTGAGATGAAGATTTTTCCTTCAGAAGCATTTTTTGTTTTAGTTTTTTCTTGCTTTGAGTTTTCCCTTTGATGTTGACATATTTGAAGAATACATGTATTGCATGTTTGAGATTTGATGCTGAGCTCAATATTGATTGTTGTCATGCAACCTTCAGAGTATATATGATCAATAATTATACCCTTTCACAGTCATTAGACAATTTTAGAGATCTATCATATCTCTTAGGGATCATTGTTGCCCTTCCGAGGTTCAAGAGACAACTTGACAGAGACCCACTTGGTTTAGGATAGCTTAATCTATTTAATTTTATAGTAGATATATTATATATATATATATATATATATAGGTAATGGGCCAAAGCCGATAAGGCATACATACCCTACCCCCTTTTGGGATTTGAACTTGTGACCTCTCTTTCAAGAGCACAAGTTCTCCACCACTAGACCACCTCAAGTTGTACAACAAATATATAATTTGAAGCCATAGAGATTTGTATTAAATTTCATCAATAGAGAATTGACAAAGAGGAAATGATTGGAGGTTTGATTGTTAGTCACCCTCCAAAGTATAGATCATAGAAAAGGAAGTCAAGAATCACTAGTATAAAAATTTGCAAGTAATTGAAAGCCTCACAACCTGAAAGACCAAAACAAAGGAGTAGATCATAGATTCAGAAAAGGTTGATTTGTGAAGTCGAAAGCGTATTTAAGTATTTTAAAATCAGTGAAGTTAAAGTTTGAAAAAGATGAAGCCGAAGATCAAAGATTTCAAAAGTAATAAGTCATAGAGTTAGTTTGAAGTCACTTTTGTGAAAGGTGAAGCCCTAGATTTGTAAGAGCAAGTTATAAGAAGATGAAGATTATAGATCTTGTGGAAACTACAAATGTTATTGAGAGAAGATCTCAATATCATAGATGTAATTGTTTTAATTTTGGATTATTTAGTGGTTGAAATTATTCAGGAAAATGTTGGAGCTATAATTCCTCCCACATTGCATGAGAAGAGTTGCAATATTTATTTTTTTATAATTAAACTACTGGATAGGGCCAGTCCCCTTTTATTCATAATATGAACATGTACAGTGCAATCATGTAAGAATAAATTAATTACATAATATCAAGAAGACCATATTGTCAAGTATCCTATTAAGTCATGAGTCTGCCAATAACAATGCCCTACCCCAAATGACCTGGTTTGAAATACAGGCACTTTAATATTACATGTGAAGAGTTACAATCTTGTGTAGTCTTACATGAAATAACAACAAGATTTTTAAATATAAAATTTCTGTGAAGAATTGTCTAAGATTTTCATATAAAAAAATAGAATATAATACAATATTTATCTCTAATATTTTGATAAGTTGATCCTTATCATGTGATAAGTGTTGTAGGGATTTCCAACATTTTTTTTGTAGTTTTCGTGTTTTTCTATTTTCTTTGGTTGTAGCCTTCTGAAGCACTTTGAATCAATCAAGATTTACTGTATTTTGTTGTGTTATAGAGGAGGGATTCCTAGCCTTTACATCAAAAGCACTAGCATCAAATGACCTTGAGCCCAACAAAGAGCATTTCTCCCAGGCTGAGGAAATTAGCCACCAAATGAGGGTATCATTGGTAGTGCAATCCTTAGAGATCCATTGCATATCCCTTCCATTACACTTGAAGCCATCGCCAGATGCATAAGGAATGGGAGGATTGAGGTCATCAAAAGAAGAATGAGTTCCAAAGTGGGAGGTCCCATCCAGCAGAGAAGATTTTTGCCCGAACAACCCTAGCTCTGCAAAGCTTGGGAGCTTTTCAGGAACGTTATTTTTATATTCTTCACATCTTATTTTTTATTATTTCACTACACATTTTGGAGTATATTTTATCTACTATTTCTATTTTGATTTGTATTTTAAATGACAAGTGATTTACATTACCATCAGCAAAATACTTGCACATGAGATAGTTCATACTTTTACCGGAAGATATTGATATGTGGTTTTATAATTTATTTAATCGAACATGCCTACACGAAACCCTAAATATTTGATATTGCAGGATAGTTAATGACTATCCACATCTACCATTTACATTTTTGGGAACAGAAAATTTACCACCAAATCATACACGTCGATCTCTATTCTGCATAAACAAATTGTCAGCGAAATTGATACTAGAGCATCGAAAGATATTAAACTATGACGTGACTATTGTTCCAAATTGGATATTTATCTCGACTCCGCAGATGACCCCGATTGCCATTAATAGAAAGAAACAAAACGAATTGTATTTATTACTAACGACAATGAAATCTGAATGCATTATCAACCCCTTCGATGCTTACGAATTGCATAATACACTAAAATCTGAAGCCTTTATCATCATCCATCCCTTTCGCTCCCATAAATTGCAGATCACATGTATATCAAAAGACACCCAATTGCTCTTTTTTTTAATACATATGGCAGGTTATGTTTGCGTGTGCTGTCCAAATACATCGAATTGCAAATGGTGCTCTGGATGTCTCAGACTGGGTTTTCTGCCCTAGGGCAGGGCTATCCAGTACACCTACTGGATGACCCATACCATATGAATGTTAGGTTTGTCAGTTTTCAAATCGAGTCAGGACAAAGAAATTTCCATGTTCTTTTACATTCAACTAGTATATTTATTAATTGTAATTTCTGGTTTATTAATTGTAAATTTTTGTCTTCCTCTATTTTCCAAATAGATATTCCCATGTTATCTAGGGGATGTATCATCACTTGGACTTTCAAGTTTTCACTCCCAAACACACATTTGAGTAGGTGAGAGTAGTCATATTTATCTATATTAAAGATTGTGTTGGAGCAATCACACAACTTATCATATCTAATAAAAAAAGTTCTACAAAGAAAAATTAAAATTGAAGTTGAATCTAAATTTAATTACAAATTTTTCATAATTGAAAAAGATATCATTTGTTTTTAGAACAATATCATATTCTTGTATACAACATAATTTATATACAATCTAAAAGATTTATATTGACTAAAGAGCATATAAATTTATGAATTATTATGGAACGTGTTTTTTAATCTTTATTCATTTTGTTTTTCTTTTTTAAAATAAAATGTAGATTCTTTATTTCTATTTTATTCACACATATCTTAAATTTCAAATGTTGAATTTTTTTATGGAAAAATTAAATTAAAAATCATATATTTAGTATTTTGATTAATGTAAAATGTAAAAATAAGAGAATTATGACAAATTATTATGATTTGATTAAAATTGAGGAATGTTTAGTAATTTTAGAGACCTCATGGCAATCTATTAGAAAAAAATTATTAGAAAAAAATTATGAATCCCTTATGCCTTTCACATCACATGATTAAAAGAAAGGTAATGATGCATGCTTGTGTTTATGTGAAACATAATCATAATACTCCTCTATTGATTCTCTAGATATTAGAAAAGGGAAAATATATTGGATTCGACAAATAGAGATGTAGCTTTTACCTTTAAATGTCATGTCTTTTATGCTTAAATGTGTATCTTTTAGAGGAATTATATAAAGAAACCCACTTATTCACATGATTCATATTTACATACTTCTAGAGCTAAACTTGATGCAAGAGTAAAACTTCTAGATTATGTATAAGGGCCTAAATCAAATATTGTATAAGTATGAAGTCCTAAAATAAAGCAAGTAATGTAATGAATAACAAACAAATGCGTCATGTTGTATAGAGGTATCTAATACCCATCAAGAATTGAATAATGGAGCTAGTGAAATATAAGTAATTTTAAACATTATCTAAATTGTGACCCTTCCATAATAAGATTGCTATAAACTCATTTCCCTAATGGTATAATATTCACTATCTATCAATAGAACACTTGGTTCATGACAAGACTATATGATTCACAATATAAATACATATATACATAGACATATATACATATACACTTATTACCATTACTTACATGGATAATTATTGTATATTCATTTTAATTAGATGGTGGCCAACTTATCTTATGCATGTAAGTTGCAAGACTCCTATTTAATATCATGATTAGAATCTAAGGTAGTAGGGGAAAGAACCTCTTTTACAGCCAAAAAAAAAAAAAAATCTATCACATGACCTCAAAATGATATAATGAAAAATATATATATGAGTTTATTTTTTTGGATTCAATTGTGTGTATTTTTTCCACCAACATTTCGAATCACACTCCATGATTCATCATCAGGATGAAAAGAATTCCAAAAAAAAGAAATTCAGAAAAAATAAAATCGTATACAATATGGATTGTGGAAATCTCATATCTGAAAAATATATAATTAATGAAAAATATATAATTAATAGCATTTCAGTATGTAATACAACCTCTACAAGATATAATAAAAAAACAGTTATAATTATTAGTCTTCGAGAAAATCAAATAACTCATAAACAATATAAGAAAAGAAAAATTGAAATTAATATATATAGTATTTATGTTTTTTAATTTATTTTAATAATTTTTACGTTGTAAATGCACTCTAAATTGTTATAATGATCTTACTACTAAAGGGACTATCAAGATCTATAAATATGTTTTCTTTTATCTCTTCAAATAGAATCAACTAGGTTTTGGAGGTGAATATATAGAACTTTTTTTATCTTCTACATTTACTACACCTTGACTTATATTGGTCACCAAATTTTCTTCTATGTGACCTTTTGTAATCATTTCTTGCAATAGATAATATTGATGAAACTTGTCATTTTTATGTGGTCCTTTAAACTCCATTGAAATAAGTTGTTACAATTATTTTCAACAACATTTTCCACATATAAATAAAAAATTCTAAATTAACAAAAATAATTCTTAACTATACCCATTTTTTTCAACTTGTTAAAGTACACATCCATAAAATTATAACAATAACATGTAGTGATTTTGTTTTATAAAATAAACCATATAAAAATAGACCAGGCTTCTATTCATTCTCTTAACATAGCTAATGACAATCAATTATTCAATCAAGATCTAGGTATAAATAATCAAATGTTAAATAATTACTCCATCTGACAAAGATGATTGGTCATATATTTTCAATTAAAAAATTGTGATTATATATATGTTATCAATCACCTAGCCATAAATTTGTTTGGGTGATGATCCATTTTTATATTTTGATTCAAATCCATAAACATAATGTCCTATAGAAGTAGCATCTTCCTTTTGATTCTTATTGGAGTTCAAACCTCTCATAAGGGAATCCATTTTGTTGATAATTCATTGATATGATATTTATAGTTGTCATCTCTAATTTTATTAGTGTAATATATTCATCTAAATTGATTATTTCACTCATAATATCTTAAGGGAAAATATCCAAAAATTCTGTCTCTAGAAATTTTATAAGAAATTTAATAAGTGTGATGATATTTGTTTTCCTCTTTCATGATGGAAAAAATATAATTACAATAAATCACACATAAAATAATTCTATAAATATTAAATTTTACTTGTAATTCATTACAGAATTTATCTCACTTGCCCCCAAAAAATACATATTTGTTATGTTGATTTATAGACTTGTGAGTAAGGAAACTTTAATTTTGCATTAACAATGAAACTTAATACAATTTCTTCCAACCCATCATTATAAAATGATCAACTCATTATTTTTAACCTTATAGAAATTATAATATAAATTATTAATTTTTAGTCTTGGGGTTGTTTTTTCTTTTAACGCATACACTAAAATCTACTTTAGTTCTTATCCAAATTTTATAAAATATATATAGTAGAATGTTTAATATAAGCATACTTAATATTCAAAATAAAATATGCCATCAAAATATGATAGATATGTTCATTTCAAAGTAACCTCCAAAATATAAAAAGGTGACTTGTTTCTTTCGTTGACAATGTGAAGATCATACTTTATTAAGAAAACTAAAAAAATGGAAAATATTTTGTATATACTTGGGACTAATAAGTGAATTCAATAGAATTCAAGAGGGAAAAAAAGTGCAATATGACTCAAATTTAAATTATCTAATAAATCTTATACATAATATTATTGTGCTTTTGATGTACCCTATGACAATTTGAAAATATAAATATAAAAGATATGATGATATAGATAAGACTATAATAATGATCGTACAACTTAATCAATAATTTATAGACACAAGCTAACTACTTATAATCTTGTCTGTGTATACGAGGATTAAGTACATAAAATATATCCCACCTCTTTCTTAGTATTTTTTCATTTTGGAAAATAAATTTGAAAATTATTTTCTTCCCTTCTTTTTTTAGCTTTTCTAATTTTCCCTTATTATTATTACTTAAAAATTTAATACTTTCCTAACCCTCATTATTTGGGAAAATTTCCTTTTGATTTTTTATCCTTTTGAGTCATTCATTCATGGATATTCTTCAATTTTCTCAAATTAAAATTCTAAAAAAATCTTATTATGTCTCTAGGTCACACTTAATCTACCATGTCTTTTATATTCTTAAATTTGGCATCTAGTTAGCTTATTCATTTTTATTTGTCATCATATAATAATAAAATAACAGGTAGTTCTCATGGATTTGTATATTACTTGTTGCTACACATATTTAATTATTATAAATTCCTAGTAATAATTCTAATCTCAAACACAAAAATGTATTTAATTGTGAATATTGAATTATGGAAATATTGGTTTGACCATGTAATACCTAAAATTTAGCCAAGGTAAAGTGCAACTCAATTTTTTTTTTAAATTAGTTAATTATTATTTTTTATTTTAAAAAAAGAAATATATTTACTATAATGCCACCATTTTTCTTAATTAACCTATCCATCTAGAACCACTAACATAATTGATACTATAAGTAAATATATATTACTTTTTCAATAAAAGTGGAAGACCACTAATTTTTTTAATATTTATAATTTTATACATGATCCTTGTTCAAAGACAACCGGTAGGAAAGAACCAGGCAAAGAAAACCTTCGGTCTTGCTCATAAAAGTCCTAGTGGAAAAATAATACAACCGATTATATTCGAAGAAGAGAAGTGGATAATCCAGACCACCCCCAACCCATCCCCAAAAAACCATAAGGGCCAACAAAGCTAGTTACAATAATAGAGCCCACCCCCTTGAAAATGTGAAGGTTAGTAATAGTAAGGTGACAAACCCACACACTCACACTCTTAGGTCTTACAATACCTATGCTACCTCTCAAGGTGTCAATCTACTCCAATGTGAAATAGGGTTCTCAACCTTTTCTAGGGATGGTATAACACTCACATGATATCCTTAAGACTCACTAAAACCTTCCACAA
>NW_026729766.1:0-39602 GCF_030272615.1 Cryptomeria japonica | reverse complement strand
GGATATCTTGATCTTTCTTAGGAAGTGGAATGTCAATAGGACTTGAAAGGACATTTTTTTTATGAAATGGAAGGGGATCATTTGGGATTGGATGGACTGGGATATCTTGATCTTGCTCGGGGAATGAAGTGTCAATAGGACTTTGGATAGGATGGACAAGAATAGGGGAATCTTTGTGAGTGTCTGGGAACATGGGGTCCTGGTCAACAATTGGATGGGATGATAAGGTTTCAGGATCTTGATCTTGATCTTTTTTAAGACACATTTCTTCATGCTCTAAATTATCCTCTTGACATGGGGTTGGACTTTGGATATGCATGGAGGATTCTAACAAGGAATCAATGTTTTGGCATGAAGGAAATGCATTTTGAACATTTGTGATGGATTCTGGCAAGGAATCAATGCTTGAACATGAGGAAGAGGGACTTCAAATGGGGTCCTCTAAAACAGGTAATGGCAATAAAGTGCATGGTGGCAATGGGTCTTGTATTTCTGAAACATGACAAGGATGTGCATCATGAATTGGATTATCTTGGCAATCACCTATGGATAGCCTTTGGATAATTGCATCCTTGGGTGTATTATTTGATGAGGACAATATGGAAGGTTCTTGTGAAACTTCTAAAGGTGTAGGGATAGATGCCACTGGAGAGTCAATTTGTTTGTGGGGGGATGAGGCATTGCTAGACATAAGTGTATTATTTTGATCTTCCTAAAAGAACTCACTTGGTAATTTCCTTAAGATCCTTGCAATAAGGCCACCTTTCTTTTGAGGTTTTGACATAGTTGTATCTGGAATTTGAACTTGTTTGGAAAGGAATTGGTTCGGGTCTGATGTCATGTTTTGATTTTGAACTAGATGTTGATCAAATTGGTTTGACATGTTCAAAATTTGGCTTGGTGTGTGCTGCAACCTTTGTTTTTGAATTTGTGATTGTAGTTGTTGACATTGATATGTTGATTGAACTTGTTGATATTCCACCATTGGTTGAACTATTTGTGGACATTGTATAGTTGGTTGGACATATTGTTGAAATTGGACCATTGGTTGTGTTGGTTGTATATGTTGGACCATTGGTTTGTCTATTGGAAATGTTGGAGCTGTTGAACAATTGGTTGTGATGGTTGAAAATCTAATTAATAGTAAACACCTTGTTCTTGTTGTGGAGGCACATAATGTTGTTGTCTCTTTTCTTGAAATTGTTTCATCATCTGTATTTGTGAGAAGAGAGCTGGTATGTCTGATAGTTCAATAAGAGATCTTACATCAATTGGCTCAATATTTGGATTCTGACCTGAAATTTTTTTAAATATTTTGGACATTTGTGATCTATTCTTCTCAATGTTTTTCAGTTTTTGTTCCAAAATCTCCTTTTCTTGAGCTAGTTTCTCCTCTAGTTTTTGTATTTGGACATTTACATCATCATGATAAGTTTGATCCATGTTCTGAGACATGTAGAGATTGGATTGACATGATTGATTTCTCAATTGTGATGACATGGCTTCGTAAGAAGGTTGAGACCTCATTTCAACAAACATGTCACTATGCAATGCAACTAATGGGATTGACAAATGCAACCTAAAAGGATGACAATGCAACTTAATGTTTTTGGACTTTTTTCAAGATTTGGGCAAACTTTTTGGAATGCAAACCTAATGACTCAACCTTGGGAAATTGAAATGAAGCCAAGACCTTAAAGGACAAAGGACCAAATGACAATAGGACAAATTGACAATGTCTCACCTATATGCTTGGATACTAAGCTAGGTTTGACAAAAATGATATTAATGAAAGGACAAATTTTTAGATCAGGTCAAGACTCCCTAACAACAACTTAGGGTATCATCCAAAGTTTTGATTTTTCAAGTTTGACAAATCAAATTTTTGAGACTAAATGCAAGAAGGCAATGATTATGACAATGACTTAGGATATGACATGAAAAAGATCTAAGGATATGATATGACAAGATGAAGCCAAGACAAGATGACAATACAATGACAAGGATACGCAAATACCAATGACTTGGAATATGCAAAATGCAACCTAGGCAAGACCTAATTTTAGCATGACAAGGATAATGCACAAATGTCACCTAAATGGAAATCTAGCTTGGATATGACAATGAAATGCAAACTTAGGGAAATTATTTTGAACCCAAGTAAAAAATGAGGATGCTTGCAATGAAAAGGACTAAAATAAAGGGAGATGACAATATGCCTTAGGACCTAAGTTGGACTATGCAAAACCTAGCCTAAAGTGGCATGAATTTTGAAACAAGGATATTCAATGTTTTGACAAGCCATGTTCAAATGTTGGATGAATACTTGGACAAATTTGGACTTTTGTTTGGATTTTGTTTTGAATTGAAGTTTTTTGATTTCGAAAACCCAAGTTGATTATGAGCACTTTTGAAAGTTTGTTTTTTGATTTAACTTTTGACAATCACAGAAGACAAAATGTTTGTTTGACTTTTACTCAAGACAATCAAGCACATTCACAACATATCCTATGGCTGGCAAGGGCAATACTTGTTGAATCCTCTAACCATAAAATACAAGACTCAGCCGGATAGCTAGACGCTTGGTAGCACTGGCTCCCCCTTACAGTGCACTCACTTCTTGGGCATACCAAGCTTCGAGTTCAAGGGGCATCACTTCCCAAGAACTTGCTATCTCTAACTGATGAGTACATGAGACGTGTCTCCGGCATGCGCATATCACAATGCCTGAGCCAATAGATAGAAGGATTTTGGCATCTAAAAACAAGAGATTCTAGTAAGGGCATCCATTCGGGTGGGTATTGATCCGGCGAATAAATCATCGCAATACCATTCCAACACCCGTTGTCTACAACTTTCGTTGCATCCATAGTTATTTAGAGTGGTTTGGAAGAGCTTGGCTTTAGCCCGTCACCACTTAGGGTCGTTCCCTCTCACCAATGCCTATGCGAAGTGCTAGGCAAATCGGGAGGCAAGCCCAATTCTAAGGGTTAAAACATCCAATCAAATTAAAAACAAACAAAGCATGCATGGTGTTCATTAACCTTTAAGAAATGAAATGTGCAACTACTTTAAAATTCGCAAGCAAGATGTTTTGGTGAAAGTCTTTGACCGCGTCCTGCATAAGATTCTTTAGTAGTTGTATTTTTAGTCTTCATCACACATAATGCCAAGATGTTGCACAGAGAATTAGCACCAAAGAATAACCAGAATGCAAAAAATAGAATGAAAAAAAACAAATTTGCAAGTAAAAACCACTAATTTCACCTCAGTTTCTCGCCTTACACAAGCGCAGAATACCTCAACACAGGCGCAGAACCCATCAACACAGGCACAAAAGTCTCAACACAGGCGCAAATCTCATCAACATAGGTGCAAATCTCATCAACACAGGCACAAAATGCCTTGACACGGGCGTATAATGCCTCAACACAACCACATAAGTGTCTAGAAAGCTCTGAGTTGCCCTGTTTCTTGAGTTTTTCACCTGCAAATCAGCTCAAAAGCACTCAAAAACATGGTTAAGGGGTTAGTTCATGTCGAGTTCACTAGAAAATGTAGATAGGAAAATGGAATGCATCAAAGCAATATTAAACTAGCTCAACCACAAAACTAGATTGCAATGATAAGAAATCCTAAAAACATTCAATAAAGGCATGAAGATGAAATACTAAAATAAAATGCAAACCAAAGCATGTATCTCCTTCATTGTTCCTCCATTTTCCTTCTTTCTCCTTCAAATTACTCTGTTTGTGGATCTCACCTACAAGTGCAAAATGCAAGTATGAAAGCAAGCAAGATTGCCAAGATGAAAATTGTAGCATAAGGATACTAGAAGCATGGTTTCTTTTTTTCATTAAAGAAAATCATCCAATTTATAGACAAATTGGAGAGAGGACAAGATTAGCATAAAGAGATTCAAAAGGAAATTCAAATCAAGAATGACAAATTATGCACAAATTATGACAAGATTGACATGCAAGATTGATTGACAAAAATTATGACAAATTATGACAAGATTAAAATGCCATTCCCATGACAAAAGGGAAGAGAGAAAATAGCCTCCATGATTGAAAAAAATGGAAGCATAAACATAAGAGAAAATGAGGGAATGAAATTAGGGGAAATATTAGAAAAATTAAAGAACATAGGAGAAATAGAAATTAGGAATTAGGAGAAATTAGCAAATTAGAAAATTCAGGAAAAAGATGAAATAGAAATTAGGTGAATTAATTAATAGGTTTTCATCCATTAATTAATTCATGAAAGAGACCTAGGACTAAATAAATAGATTTATTTAACCCATGAAGAAGAAGAAAAGGATTAAATAAACAAATCATAAAACCCTAGAAATAAGAGGACAAGGAATTAGGTCAAGACAACAAGAAATTAATGTAGGTTCGATCATGATTCTGATTGACAAAGGACCAATGTTGATAAATGATTGAGATTGATTGACAAAAATCAATGACAAATTGACCAAGATTGACAAGGAGATCAAATTGATAGGAACCAATTGATGAGGAACAATGACTAATCGATCCAAATTGACATGATTGAAAAGGACAAGGATTGATGACGAATCGATCGCAAAATGACAAGATTGACAAGGACAAAGATCAATGGCGAATCGATTGCAAAATGACAAGGCTGACAAGGACAAGGATCGATGATGAATCAATCACAAAATGACAAGGTTGACAAGAGGACAAAACCCTAATTCTATCATCGATTAGGATTGACAATGTCCAAAATGATGATAAATGAGCACGCACATTGATGCGACAGGATAAGATCGACCAAAACCATGACTAAAGATTGTTATCGACAAGACCTAATTTGAAATCGATAAAAATGAGGAATGCAGAAGAAGGACTTGATACTCGCAAATGATAAAGACCAAGTGCACAACATAGAAGAAATGTTAATGCAACGCAAGAACCCTAAAATAAGGCAATGCACAAATGTTAAAGTATGACTCCACAAGCGTTGACCATTTTTAGATGTCTACAGTATTATTAGAAAATCTATATATTTTAAAATATTATTAGTATATAATATATTGATATAATTTTATTTATTAATTGTATTATTTATAGTATAAATTTTATTTTGATTTTTAAATAAGTATTTATTATATTAATCTATTAATGGGTTTTTGTAATTTTAACATCTTTATTATTAGGATCTTATAATTATGGATTATACAAATTTGATATCATTAAATTTAAAATATGTCAACTGTAATTAGAAATAACATTCTAAACATGTACTCATTTTGTAACATGGTTAATCTAAACATAAATATTTTTGTCCTACCATCAAAAAGCCATGTTTAAAAGTAATATAACTCAACACTATTATCTATATTTAATTATTATTTTTCTACAATTTTCATAATTTCATACTTAAAAACTAATTTTTTAAGAATGATGATATCAAAGTGATGTGATTTAACTACATGACAAATATTTATACCATTGAGATGAAATATTCTCTTTGATGTTGCTTTAATGAAATGATTTTTTTTTTTAGATAATATTATAATTATATATTTAGTTTATATATAATTAATACTATAATTTTATTTATTATTCTATATTTTATCTCTAATTCTTCCTCTCCCTTTTCATCTCTCCTTCCATCTCTCTCTCGTCCAATATCTCTTTCCCGAGTTCTATCTCTCCCCCTCTTCTTTACTTCTCCCTTTTCCCTATTTCACTCTCCCTCTATATTTATTTATATCTATCTTCCTCTTTATCTCTATCCCTCCCTCTCTCTTTCACTCATACACACACATTCTCTCTCTCTCTCATCATTTTTTTGTCTCTATTTTTCTCTCTCTATCCTTGTCTCCCTCTCCTCGTCTCTTTATATGTCCTTATATATGTCTCTCTATCACTTTAACCATCTATGTCTCTCTCCATCTCCATCTATATTTATCTTTTCATCTCTACATCTCCCTCGCTATCTTCATATTTTTATATTTATCTTTCCCTCTACATCTATATATATCTCGATCTATTTCTCTTCTTCCTCTTTCACTATATCTTCATCTCTATGTGTCTTCCTCTCTCCCTCTATCTCTAAACATGTGTCCCTCTATATTTCTATCCCTTTTCCACCCTATGAGCATGAGCTTTTGCCACTCTATTTCTATCCCTTTGCCTCTCTATCTCTATGTCACCATATTTCTTCTTCCATCTCCCCCTCTATCTCTATCTTGTTATATCTCCATCTCTATTTCTCCCTAATTCTCTTCCCATCTCTAATTTTATCTCTATTTCTCTCTATTTGAGTATCTCAACATAGCTCTCCTCCCCTCTCCCACTCTATCTAAATCTCCTTACATACCTATCTATCTATCACTCTATCTAACCATCTATATCTCTCTCTCTATCTCTCCCTCTCCCTCTATATATCTCTATCTCCTCCTCTCTATCTCCTCATATCTCTGTATCTTTATCTCACCTTCTTTCTCTCTTTCTCTATCTTCATCTCTACATCCACCTTACTCTCTCATCCTTTACCTTTTGACATGTATCCCTCTCTATCCTTTCTTATCTCTCTCTCTTCCTAGACCTCTATATCTATGTCTATTTTCTGCTAGATATTTCTCCATATTTCTTCTTCCATCTCCCCCTCTATCTCTATGAGCATTATCTCTTCATATATGTCCACACCTATATATCTCCATCTTTCTACCTCTATATATTACTTCTTATCCCTATTTTTCTATCTCTCCCTCTCGCATTACTCACCCTCTTCCTCTATATCTCTCTATCATTTCCTCTCTATCTCCCTACCACACTATACCTTATATCTCACTTACTTCTCTCTATCTCTTTATCTATTTCTCTCCCTCCATCTTTATATTTGCCCCTATCTTCCTTTCTCACCCTCTATCTCTTGACATGTCTCCCTCTCTCCCTCTTCATACACCTTTATACCTATATCATTTTTCCTTTCTATCTCTATCTCACCATATTCCTTCTTCCATCTCTATTTATCTCTATTTTTTAGCCTCTCCATCTCTCTCTCTCTCTCTCTCTCTCTCTCTCTCTCTCTCTCTCTCTCTCTCTCTCTCTCTCTCTCTCTCTCTCATGATCTTCTTCTATATATCTACACCCTCTTCATCTCCTTACCCCTCTGTTTCACTCCTTCCCCCTCTATTCCTCCCTCTTTCTATCCCTAACTCTCCCTTCCCCTCCCTCTTTCCATTGAAAAAATAGCATGAGATTGTTGGTAATTGAGCCTAATTATCCCCCTCATTCAAAGACTTTAATATTTAAATATGTTACATCCTTGTAACTAGATGCATAGTTAATTTGAAGCTATAACTTCTCCATTCACACCTTTGTTACACAAACATCATTTGCTAAATGGCCAATCAATTGACCTCATATGCAACACACATGTATGCAAAATAAGTATTAAAATTTTCCCAAAGTGACCTTTCACACCTCTTTGGCGTACCCATTGCACACTAAGGTGCATTTGCTAGTTATGATATTATAAAAGCAAGTAATCACCATTCTGTAGCATTTGTTATTATCATTTACATATATAATTTTTAGAAGGTTAAATAATAATATTATTAACAAAATTATTACAATAAATTAAAAAATCAATTTTAAAAAAAATATACAATTTATTAGTTATATATTTAGGCAATTGGCCTAATCTACAATGTTACCAAATAGAGGTCACTAGATCTGTCAGTATAAGAAAAAAGAAATGATTAATATTCTTGATAGTTATAAAACTTATGAGATGAAGAATCGCCCTAAAATATTTATAAGAAAGAAGACATCATGACATATATTTGTTCTACATCTTACGGTCTGAAATTATATTCATGCAACACTGATATTTTGTAACTGATGATGATTCAAACATGAACTATATACACTCACACAATATACAATGTCAGCACATCCGTGAAAGAAAAAATAAATGTGGGTTGAACATTACAAATGCAAGGTAGCAGAAATGGATACAAAGTGTTTTCTATGAGTTGTATTCTATGGAGTGTTTTTCTTCAATGACAAATGAGAGGTTTCTTCAAAGAAATAAATATAGCCGATGAGAAGAAAGGATAGATCTCCATCGTCTGCATTAGCAAGGATTTTTACTTTACACAGAGGGGTTGGCAAATTTTCTGAAGAAATAGAAATTGATTCTGTTCACAAAACACTCTTCATTGGTGAATATCATGGGAGAAAGATAGGGTTGCAGAGCTTTTTTCTCATTATGGCAAGGTTTTGTTGATTGATAATGAATGATCACATGACTGGCTACGCCAAAGGCTTCAATTTTGTCATTTCACCAAACCTTCAATTCTTGATAGGGTTCTCTAGGACAAGCAAACCATCGACAGGAGAACTGTATGATTCTTTTATCTTTTCGTTGCTTTTCTTTACAACCATATATGAATATATCTCACTAAAATCATTTGTGTTTTGTTTTGTTCTTCTTCTTGTTATCCCTAATGGTTCTTTAATCTTAGACTAGTTAATTATCTTACCCATAGCAGGCTACATAGAAGAAAATGAGCTATGTCATTATGGTTTGTTAAGGATATCTAACATTTTTCCTATAAACTTTGCAAAAAAGTCTGTTAAAATGACTTACTAAAAATATTTTGGATTTCCATGAGACCACATTTCTTTCAGGCATAGTCTGCATGCCTTCTATTTGCTTCCATATTAAGATACACATAAATCAATGGAACCACCCACTTTAAACACTCTTAAAAATTATTAGCAACAACCATTGTTTTTTTAGTAAGCTCATTTCCATGGACTAATAACGTTAGAGGAAACCATTTTAGACTTTCAAACACACATATCGTAAATTAGAAAATAGAAAATTATTGAAAATAATAGAGCCGCCACTATGAGGACCTATTGTTGCTCAGGTTTTGCGAAATCTAGAAGATATTGCTCTATTATAGAATGGGAAGCCTAGTGAATGGGCATCCATTTTTAATGGCAACCTACATGAGAAAGCCAAAACCCGTGTTTGGGTATGTGAGCAGTGGGGTGTGTTAGTGGGTAGGGTTGATGCTTTTGGCTAGGGCTTCCAATATGGCCATGTTTGGGATCAGTGGTATGAGAGTTTTGCTACTTTGGTAGGGATGGGAACGTGATTTCTTTCCCTTTGGTTATTTTCTTAGGCCCAATGCTTTTTTTTTTTTGGATTTATGACTTCCTCTGGTGTGGCACAAGGGCTTTCGAGACATGGCAAGGAAGAGAACGGAGAAAAATAGGATTCAAAGTCTAGCATACTTTGGGTAGTTTTCTTGATGTTTTATGCAATTATAGGTAGGGAAGACCATACTTCAATCTAGCTGCAAACCTTATTTCCCTTTTAAGAATTCCCTCTCCCTTTCCCCCCCTCAAGATCACTAGATTAGGTCTTAATATGTGTTGGGTTGGTCCAACATATGCACTTTGATTGATAAGGAAGTCATTTTTCTCTGAAAACTCAACCCCACATTATGCAAGGTCCCACACTTGGAGGTTGTTTCCATGTTTCACAAGGTTGATGAGAATAGGTGTTCATCAAGGGTGCAAACTTTTGTTACACCAGTTTCTAGCATGCCCAGTGGGACTAGTCTTTAAAAGCATCTAGGAAAAATATATTCATTAGACGGTTCCAAATCAAGCCACCGATCATACCACAATTTCTAGCATGCCCAGTAGGACCCATTGAACTATCTCTAGTTCAAGGTTTTCTTATCTTTTGTTGATAGTTAATGTGTCTATCAACAAGTTTAGCCTTTGGAGTCTTTCTTCTTTTAGTTTTCTTATCTCAAAGAAGAAAGATAATGGTTAAATAGCCTTGAGCCTAAAACAACTAAAGATTTGGTGTGTTCTTTAGTTATCAATCCTTTGGAGGCAACATATTTCAAGTGCCTATCTACTCTATAGTCATTGGGTGAGTCCATGGTATTTTGTTTGTATCTTGTTGCGCAAATTCATTTGCCCTTTTAAGAATTTTTTATTTAAAATGATCCATTTCTTTCAAATGCTTCAATAATGAGTTCATATCATGGGTGTAATTTCTATTCACCCTCATTCTATGAGAATGCAAGTCATTCTCCCTCTCCTTACCAACAAGACCAAACTAGGACTATTTGTAGTTTCAACCCCAGAAACAACCTTTCTCTAGCAGCAGGTGGGTATTTTCCTAATGTTTACCACCCACCCACCCTTGCTCAACCTTTTTGGCAGCCTAATCAGCCCCAAAGTGATGAAAACACTATCATCACTGAGATGAATATAGAGATGAAAAATATGATGCTAGGTTGGGGCTATTAGATGCTAGATTTTAGAAAACAGATAGATGAGATCCACCAACAATAGTGGGAATTGTAGTAGGAAGAGTTATTTTACCAAGCTCAACAACAACAACAAGAGCACATTCTTGAGAAAATACATCCGTATGATGAGCCCATTCAAGAAAATCAACCTCCTTCTTATTTTCTAATTGAGCCTATAGAGGAAGAGATTTCTTTCCCTAAGAGCCCTAAATTCAAAATTCAAAGTTTTAGAGGAGCTCCAGCTATGGATGTGCAATAACCTATTATTCAAGCTCCTCAGTTCCCTTTGCAATTGTCCCCACCACCTAGGCCTTTTCGTGATACTATCTGCCTTTTTAAGGGTGGACCTATTATGTGGAGGGAAGAAGGTAATCATCCTCATCTTAATCTTAATAATTAGCCCACTTCTAGTGAGGACAACATGGAGAAATTAAATTTGCTATAGGAAGATGTTATGGATGATTAGTTGTAGCTGTAAACCACCAGTCAAGAAAAAAATTGCAATAAGAAGGACTTGGTCATCTCTTCTGATCACCTTCCATTGATTGAGCATGAGGATTGTGGATCCATGGAGGACCCTAGGTATGCTCTTTTTTCAAATTTTATAGTTCTTCAAGGGAGTTGCATCAACACCAAAATCAGTTCCATTTTACTAAAAAGTGAAGAAGAGTTGCATAAGGATTCTTTTTGGGATGACTTGGAAGGTTTTTGTTTAAATTTGGACACCAAGTCGGCCCCTTCTAGTGGATTAGCCTTTGAACGCCATGAAGAGAATATCTCAAAGGTGCATCTTTTGTCGCCATAACAAATGCATATCTAAGAATAAACAAATGAAGATATTTAGGTTTTGGAAAGTAAAAAAGATGACTTGCAAGAAAATGTTGATTATAACGAACAAGAGAAAAGATCAGAGTTGATTGATGAAGGTAAATTTTTTGATATCTTTGATATTCAACAAAGTAGCTATAAGATTGAGGTAGAACATATCATACATGAAAAGGTTGATCACGATCTAGATGGACATATGTTCTCAAATATCATAGATATTTTCTATTGCAAACTTGATTTCAAAGGGTTGGTGCCTTTAGGAGAAAGAATTTTTTATTAGCATAGTCAAATTATGATTGAGGAGACATTTTAGCAAGAAGAAGCCAATATAGAGAGTTCAAGGATAAGAATTTCAAGAGGATGCCCAATCAAATATTTTTATAGAATGGAGGCAAGGCATGAAGTTACAGCTATAGAACAACACATCCAATTTACATATGCACTCCAAACCAATAGTATGTTAAGTAAAAATCTAGGGGTATGTGATCTTGCCTATGATTTACAAGATATTTTGTAGTAGTTGATTGTATTTTTGGTTGTCTTTTAGCTCTTGCCATTGTTTCAGAACCATGTAATTCATCCTTATTCAGAGAAAGAAGCTAATTTAACCAATCAGTTAATGGATTTTTTTGAAGGTTTCAAGGTTGATTTGTTAGAGTAGGATAAGTTAGGTTTTAATTCCTCTAAGTGTTTTGGCTCAAAGTCTTTTCATTTCAGTCATTTCCCTTCCCTAAGTGCTGGTAGCACAAGTTCTAGTTTAGTTTTCAGTAATTACCGCTGTTCAATATTTCTAACAACCAAGTCAAATTTGATATGAGGTTTATCTCCATTTTTCATGATTTGACTCTATGCCTAATGAATTAACTAAGACCTGTGGTCTTATGCCCAAGTAGTCTTGTCACCCCTCTGAGTCACCAGAAACATTGACTATTTTCATATCACCTTTAGCCATGCAACGATCTAATCTGAGACATCTACTAGCTAAAAACCGTGCAAAAAAACCTTCTAAAAGGGGCTAAACCATAAGGAATTTGACCTTAAAACCTTTTCCAGACCTTAGTTTCTTTCTACCCGTTAATCAGCTCTGGCAGTCAAAATATCTTATGTTTACTAGCTGGAGGGTCGTAGCTCATGGCAGGACCGATTCCCTTTTATCCACTACCATTAGGTGGGGGTTATTCCATTTTTTCCATTTCACAGCATGGGGGGACTTCTTGTTTATTCCCCCCATGAAATGGTGATACTTGTGTGTTTTGCCAAATCCTCCTAAGGCCGACAGGATGGAAATCACATCTTACTGAAAGGCCGTGTCATGGCGAACTGTAGGTTAACTGTGAGACACAACATATGTCCCCATGAAAAGGTTAAGTATAAAATGGCTTTGCTATTTTGTGGAGTTCTAATCCTCAAGTGGGACCCAGGCCGCAAAATAGAGAAAAGACCCATAGTTCAAAGGGAAAACCTTTATCGCAGGGTCGTGATGGTTAAACCCTAACCGCCACTTGACCATGCAATTTAGTGATAATTCATCGTTGTTTAGCAATGACGAGATATAAAAGAGTTTTTACGGCTGGGAAAAAGAGAAATCCTTTTGTTGTTTTGCAGTGTCATAAAATAATGAATTTTCAAATCCTGCGAAACTGTGATAAAGAAGGTGGGGCCAGCCCACCCCATGGCACGATCTCGGCTGTTGATTTTCATTAAGGGGCTAGATCGATGGCCACATTTTAAAATTTTGTTGATCGCTTTAGAGGGCTTCATGGAATAATCGGAGGCATCCACGTGTGCATGAGGAGAGGGATCGAATGGACAAAATTCAAATCTCAGAAGGACGTTAAAATTCAAATTTGCTATCAGAGGTGGTTGTTAACTTGAAATTCTATAACCATTTTCGAACCCAATCGGCAACCAAAATCAAATCTTATCCTTCCCAACCACATTCAGAAGGTCGAAGAGCTCTGCCATAACTCTAGACATGACTTTGCAAGTTGATTCAGATGATACCCATGCCCGTTCAATGTAGAATGAACACCTTTTTCTCTTACAAACACCATCAAGAAGCATCATACATAGGGATTTTTCTTCTTCTCAGATAGGGAATATATTTTCAGACAAGCGCCATTAGATCAATCTGTCAGATTTAATATTTTCTCAATTTTGTAAACTAACCTTAGTAGGGATAGGGTTTCTGAAATTGTAGTTAAATATGAGTTATGCCTAAACTATAAAGGCAAATTTGTAGCCTATTTTTTAGGATCTTCTTCTCTTTTCCTTTTACAAGAATTCATGTTTTTCTACAACTGTTAAAATTGTTTTGTCTTGCATCAATAAAATTACCTTGTCTTGCCTTCTTTCAGTTCTCATAATCTGTGTAAGCCTTTTACCTCATTATCTGAATGCATTCTCTTTTGTTTACTTACTTTAAGTGATTGTTTTATGCCTCTGTGGATGTTTTCTGAGAATGAATTTCAATTCCTCTCTTCATCCTATAGAATTCTAACCTTCACTCACACTAAGGGAATTAATTGGGATTGAAATATGAGCATACATGGGGTAGTTTTCTTGATGTTTTGTGTAGTTATAGGAAGGGAAGATCATACATCAATCTAGGTGCAAACTTTATATGTGTTTCAAGCATTCCTTCTCCCTTACCCCCACCCCACCCCGTCACCCTCAAGATGAAATAAGAAAAGGTATAATTTCACATGCATAAGAGGCATGCCTCCATTTTTCTCCTCCTCCATGAACTTGTATTGATAATATTGCTCTCAAATTTGTGTTGCACTTGCACAAGATCTCAAGCAAGAATGGATGTGGTTGTGATGACGTGTGCTAGAATGATTTTGACATAATGTGGGTGCTCTATTGATTGCTTCATTGATGTGATGTAGAATGAGAGATGTAGAAAGCCTCTTTTATATAAATCTAGAAAGAGAATCAAGGGTTTAGATTAAGAGGTTAAAATATGAATGGTCATGATCTCATAGATGGAAGAGAATCAAAAGGATTTGAGGCTAGGTAAAGATGACGAAATGAGATTAAGAGGTTGATTCAAAATGGAAGGACGAGATTAAGAACTAGGTAATTTAGAGAGATGTGTTGTCATGTGTATAAGAGGAGTAGTGAAGAGGCAATTGACACTTGTCACATGCCTACAAATTTAAATTATGGTCAATGTGAATAATTTGGAGGGCTCGGATTAAAAAAGTAAAAAGGTAAGATAATTAATTAATTAAATAAAAGTATTTATTTATTAAATAGAGGAAAGGGCTAGATAAATTAATTAAATAAAAATATGTATTTAATTAATAATAGAAAAGGATAATAATTAATTAAATGAATGAAAGTATTGATTTAATCAATAGAAGATATTAGGATAAAATAATTAAATATATAATAAATATTTAATTAATTAAAGGACAATTTTAGGTGTCTACATTGACAATATTAGAAGAAAATGTAAACAAGGGGAATAAAAAATTAGAGAAAGGGAATATGCATACAAAATTTAGGTAGTGCAAAATAATCTCATTTTTGTACTGTTGCATATGACATTTCAATTATAACTAGACATAAAATAAAATAGTCAACTAAGCCAAATATAATACAAGTAAATAAATAATAAGTTCACAAAGAAGAAAAGGTTTCTTGTGATTCTATTATAAGATTGTGAACATCCCAAAAAACTTTACAAAAATTCAACTAGCTATTCTGTTCTTTTAAATGGGATCACAATTGTGATCCTAGCTAGCATTTTGTAATTCTACCATTTTCTACAATTCCATCATGTGTGATTACATAAACATGACAAATTCAATTGCATGAAACAATTAGATTATTTCAGGTTGGACACCTTTAGAAGCTTGTTTATTCAATTTAGGATTCGTTCTTCTCTTCACACTAATTGAAGGACACAACATTAGTATCTATAAATTAAAATGTTGATATAAGGTATAATGAATGTTAATTTGTTTTCGTAAAAGGGAATTTGGTGCTCCATTGATCATGCATTATAAATCCTTGATACTCCATGACTTGTATCTTAGGGTATTAGGTCATGTATTTAAATATGACAACCTAGGCACTATTTAAAGTAAATCGTTGTGTAAATGGATAGATAAATGTCAAACCTTATAGTAACACAATTCTATAATTTATGGGAGATGCATTCATATTTGCAAAAAATATTGTACTGGTAATTATGTCCACATGATATAAACATGACAATGGTTGGAGATCTAAGAAGAATAAGAGAATGATGTGTGAGATGTATAGATAAATAGAAATCATAATTATTAGCAAATATAGATAGAATTCTACTTTGAATCAATGTCATACATAAATATTATAAATAAGGCCCTTCTCATTAAGATGCTTAGACCTTGTTGAGCTTGACCTTTTTAATATTTTTTCATCTTGGTCTTAAATATGATTAGATTATGCTATGATTTTGTCTTTATCATCCTTTATTTTTCAAATATTATAGTAACTTTTTATCAATAGAATTAAATGAAAAAAAATCAATAAATTTTTAAAGAATATATATTTTTATTCTACATTAATATAAATTTATCAAAAAATCAATATGTGTTAATGAGCCTTTGGTCTGTGGTGAAGTTGAATGGCTCCAAACGAGCCCACCAGGTACCAAGTCTTTCTGAGTGCAAAGGCTCCGACATCATAAGAGATGAGGTTGGGATCGCGCTGAGGCAAATTTGGGCTGGTGACTCGCGGACTTCATCCCCTTGCTAGGTTACCATGTTCGTAAGTCTGAACCTCCATAAAAAATAAAAAATAAATATATATAAAACCATAACAATTACATAAGATTTTTTTTTAATTATATTAGATTTTATCTTGTTTTGAGTATAATGTTCAGTCATACACGAAACGAACAAAGTCCAACAAAAGTTAAATTATTATTATTACAGTCGTGTAATAGGGACAAAGTCCATTCCGTCGGTGGATTTTACGCTAAATTATTATTATTACAGTCGTGTAATGAGACAAAGTCCATTCCGTCGGTGGATTTTATAATACTTGTTACTGTATAAGAAATCATTAAGCTGGGCTGCATAGACTTTGAATTTGGGGAGCCTGCCGACAAAACAGACGCTTGAAAGATGTAACGAGACTTTCAAAATTTCGGGTCTCACACGTTTAACGATAACAATACTCGGCTTGGTGTAAGATATTATTATTTTTTACTTGCGAGAACACTCATTTCCTTGAACTCCATAGACTTCTGACCAATGGACTTGGAATTTGGGTAGCCTGGGGATGAAAGAGAGGCTTCGAAAGCTTTATACTTGTTTCTTTCTTCTTTGGAATTTTCTTTTCGCAACATTTTTATAAGAATTCACCATACCCTGTTTTTCTACGCTTTAGAATAAAGGGGCACTGACAGAGATTGATTTGAGTATTATTGAGAGCCTGAACTTGAGACATATCAAATTTCAAAATATTTAAGCTTCATAAATTAATCGAGATTTCAATTCGAAGATAATAGTTGTGAGATAAACAATTATGCAAAAGGATGCATGTATAGATTTCAGTTTGGAGCATATTCACGCATACTTGACCACCTTCAAGCTTCGATAATCCTAAAAATTGAAAAACTTCAGTTAAAACTCATAAAAAATCATATTGAATAATATAAATTATAAAAGTTTGATATCTTTAATCTATTAACCTTTAAAAAACTTTAAAGTCAAAACTGCTATAAAACTTTTTGGTTGTCAAAATCTCTTAACTGAATTTAATAATAGTTCAACTAAATAGAACCCTCCATAAGTTTTGTACATTATATGTGTGTGTACACACACTTATACTTTTGGTAATTAATTATTTTCATATTCTTTCTATTTTTATTTATATGTATTTATTACATTTGTATAGGTAAAATTGTATTCATCACATATATATAATTATTTGCAATTCTTTGCTTTTCATATTTTTCTTTTCTTCATTTTATCTTTATATTTTTTGGCTTTGCTTCTCTTCAGTGATATGATACTTTACATTTTATTTATTCTTTTTGTGTTTTGAATAAAAAAAACTTGGATAAGCCCAAACCATTACATAACTGCCTCGATGGTGCACAAAAAAGGGGAACTCACCAACAATGAGGCCACCAAGGACAAAAACCAGAAAAGACAAACCCTTTTTTGAATAGATGTTCAATACCAAAGAACTAAACCGATGGTAAAAAAAGTTCCCAAACACACAAAATCACCTAATCAAAACAAAGGGGTTTAGAAAAGCACACTAAACAATCCTCCTACACATACCCCTTACACTGTAAATAACACACACAGGCCCGAACCAAAATACAAACAATGAAATTTGAAAGGCATTCTGCAACCTTTTACTTGAAGAACCACCTTGAGCCAAGACTTTTAAGGACAAGGAAAAAATCAACAAGGATTTGTAAGCGCCTAAAAATCAAACACTTAGCCAACCCATCGTAATGAACCACATGAGGATGAGGAGAAGCAAGAAAAGAAAAACCTTCCCAAGAAGAAAATAACAACCCTCGAAGGAGGTCCAATGCCATCAAAGGACCAGTTAAGAATGAAGCACATCCCTCTCTGATTAAATGCCCACAAGGTATCCAACCCTTAGCACATAGCCACATCCAACCCTCAATCAATAGCACCATACGCAATTTAAAAATAAGACCATCATCCCCTAAGAATTACACTAACCCCAACACCCCAAGACCTAAAACAAACCCCACACATGAGATCTCACCAAAGGTGGAGAAGAGCCCACCCCAAATCCCTATATAATAGAGGATGAAAACACACCTCAAAAGCCTCTCCAAAAGGGGGATCCAAAATATTCACCATCTCTGACCAAAGATAACTAGAATTGGAGATGTTTGGAGAACAGGCACACAAACCTAAATGGTTTTTCATACACAAGAAAAACGAGCATCAAACACCTCCACATCAAAGACCATGGTGAAAACATAGTCCACAATCCACTCAAACTGGATACAGGAATTGTAGAAGGAGTCGTCCAAAATATAGTATGAAACAATAAGCTACAAATAGGTAGAAAGAATTAGGAAAGGAAACCAATACCACAATGGGTAATGACCACAAGAAACCCCACAAAATATGTAATGCCCCCTCTTTCCTAGACGATCACTCAAATGTTGAGATTTGTCTATTATCCATCTTCGTAGGCAAATCTACTGAATAGGAGATGTTATTCTTGGCATGGGATAACTTTACATGCTAAATATTGTCTTCTACATGCTTCTTTAATGAGCAAATAATATTATTTTATGGCTAAGTCACTTTTTTCTAAAAATAAATCTCTTTTGCTAAAAATAACAAAATATTATTAAAGTGCCAATTTATGGCAAATTATGAAAAGCATAAAGTAACTTTATAATTTTATAAAGTTAAAAGAAGATAATAAGTTAAATTATAAAGTAACTTTATAATGTTTTTGATTAGGGGAAAACCAGGTTTTCAGGGGACCCGAAACCCCATACAACAGGTTTTGGAGGGACTTGAAACCCAATAGATTTTACTAGGATCTAGAACCCAACAAAGCAGGCTACTAAAAGAAATAAACAATGAAAAACCACAGCCAAAATCCAGCAAAGATGACTAAAACTAGCAACAACCAGTATAGTCACGCCACACCCAACAAAGCTACAGCTCCAAACTATAGACTGAAGAGTAATAATCGAGGGTATAACAAGCACCCTCATCCAACTTTTAGGGTTTTGAAAGGTACCCCTAACCTTCAATAAAAACATCAGATTACAACAGATATTCATACAATTTGAATCTGGCCAGTAGGGGTTTTGAAAGGCTCCCTCAACCTTCAAACTGGGTTTTAAAAAAGAACCCAAAACCAACAACCAGGGGTTTTACCAGGCACCCTCAACCTTAAATAATGAGCTCAAAATACCAGACACAAGATTTTCCTCAAACCAAAGACAACAGAAAGACAGACTGGGCCCTTTAAAACTAATAGAAAATGGACTCCCTGTGGGATAAACTAGGAACCCACCACTAGAAAAAAGGGGAAAAAAGACCCCAAAAACTAGAAGGAAGGATGCCAAACCAAGAAACAACAAAAAGGAACTAGTCCAGGAGACAAGCTAGGAGTCTGGGAAAAAGAACTTCCAGACCCACCCAAGGAGATACCTTTGAGAGAAGAAACAAGCATCCATAGCTAACAGCAAGAGGAGGACCAAAAGTCAAAAATCCCCAACATTCCATCTCTCCACCTCAATAGGAAAGATCTCCACCTCTACAAGACAAAGAATAAAGCAGAAAGACAACAACCAGCACTCTCTAGCAGCAAGCAAAAACCAGCCCTTTCCCCTCCACCAAATATCCACCTCCATAGGAAATATGGTCACCTTTGACAGACAAGGAGGGGAAAAGAACAAGAGCCAAGAAAACCCTCTCAAAGGTTCACACCAAAGAGAACTCTCCACCTCAATAGGAGAGTAGCCCAACAAAGAAGAACAAAAAAAAGAAGCTCCCTTAAAGAACCAAACCACCAAAGGCCAAAACAACAAAAAATCCTCAGCACAGAGGAAATCAGAGAACACAAAGAGCCTGTCCACAAGAGATCCACCAGGGTCCCAGATCTTCCCAAACACCATCCTAGACACAGGCAAGAGAACACCACCCACCAAAGAAAGAGCAAAAAAAGGCCATTGACAGGAACCACCGCACACCCTTGAAGACCAAAAACAAAGACCACAAAAAACCCATGCCAAAATGCTTCCATCGATGCCACAACCTCCACTCCTTCCTCTGCACCAAACTCCTCCACCCACCAATCCAACAAAGAAGAGCCACGAAGAGCCCCATCAGACAGTTGTGGCATGGAAGGTGAAAGGAAGAGAGGGAGGAAATAATCCTCATCTACAGCACCATCTTCCCCATCTTCTACAACTCCTTCACATGAAACCCCTCCCGCTCCTTCTCCCGCTCTCCCGCTCTCCATTTCAATGAGTAATTTTATAATGTTAAGTTATAAAGTTAAATAAAGTTACTTTATTACCTCAAATTGGATGCCACCCAGGTAGGGGTGCCATAATTGGACTTGAAAGGAAAATTAAAAGTGGCAAATTAGGGCATTGGAATACAAAGTAAGAAAGGGGTTTATAAAAGAGAATTCATTTCATTTTCTCATTATGTACGTGCATTTCCAAAATTTTCTCTCTCATAGCAGCTTGCCATGTATTTTCTAGAGGATGAAAACCCATGGAGAATTGTGAATTGGATGAAAATCCAGTTCACCTTTGAGGGAAATCTACACAGGGTTTCCATTTGTGCTTCATTTGAGGAATTTTCAATCATGTTTTACAGGATTCTTTCAACAAATAGCCATCCATGGTTTGGTGTACATAAATCAAGCAAATTCTTTAATAATAAATGCTACCAAGAAGTCAAATTGCTCATTGATTGGAAAATTTCTTAGAAAGGGTTCTATATAAGTTTGATTGTAGTAGATATATGATCATTTTTGACATATTGGGAGGGTATGAAGCCCTCTTATCTTAGTTGTATCTTTCCTAGGGCCACTCATACCATCTTACAACCAAATTATTGCTCTATGAGGTCATACCACCCAAGAAAAGGGTTGGAAAATTGTGCAAACCTCATGACAATTATTTATCAACAATGTCTTTATAATTTCATCAAGCATTAGATATCTATTATGGTTCATATCGTGTGTTCTTTGAGGAAATTTTGTTCAATTCAATAATATTCCCTCGAGGCCAGGGATGAGACTTAGCTTTCCTATTGTTTCATTCAATATTTGTTTTTAGTAATTAAAGTTGATGCAAATAAATTTAGTTGGAGTGAATATTTCCAATTGGATGTTCTTAAATTGTGAATCCCATTGAATTAATCAATAAATCCTTCCCTAGTTGAGCACTAGACTATGGATATGCAAATCTTTGTTCTTGGTGATTCAATTCCTATTATTTTGAATAAATGTATTTGTTTTTCTTAAAAATTAGAACTCATAAATTTATATTAGTCAATTATATTTTACTAATTGGTATCAAAAGCATTATTTCATTGGCATATAATTCATGTTAAAACCTTGTTTAAACATTGGCATCAAATCTATAAAAAAGAACATCCAAACCTCCAATCAGCAAACATCAAAATTAGAAATTGTTAGCTCATATTGGTTGGGGATCTTGCAGTGGTATCAGAGCTATGATCATGCTAGCCTAAGGGTCTTCTAATTATTTTTATGCACCCTAGAAGGACAGGTCCATACATATATTATACTCGTAGGAGAGCACAAGGATATTTAGATTTTGACATGGGTGATATGCCTAAGGTAAGTAGGAGTCCCCAACACAGGGAGTGACATAATAGACCTAATCTTGATGAGTTACTTAGACCTCTTGCTAATATCTAGTTGTGTATTATTTAGGCATTAGATAGGCTTCAAGTTCTAGATAGGTTAGATTTGAATCGAGCTAGGGATAAGCATGGAAAACACGATGGTTGTGATGGGAATGATAGGATTGGCAGGTTTGTTTTAGTTATAGGTATCCATGAGATTAGTAGATCCCTTTCATAGATTGGCAGTGCTCTTGGTTCCCCTAGGCATGACAAGACTCATACACAAGAAACAAATAGACCAATGCAGCCTCATTTTCCACCTAGAGATGAGCCACCACTAGTAGACCCACAAGAGGGCATTGAGTTTTAGGATGTAGTTATGGAATCTAGTGATGAGTGGGCACACCTACCATAGCATGTTAGGGATGCCTTCTCTTTACATCAATATTGTTTGAAGTGTAGAGATAGTAAGAGGAGCCAAGGTGATAGATGGCCTAGACAACAACGGAATAGTTACCTCAAGTGAGTTGCAAGTAATCTCACTTTATCTTCCTTTGATGGTATCTGGAAGATTAGTGCACGAGCTTGGGTGTAGAAAATTTATATTTACCTTTCCCTTAAGTCGATGCTTGAGGATGAGGCTATACAATTTATAATATTAAATTTGAAGGGTGTGTCTTATAATTGTTGGCACTATGGTTTAGTTACCCAAAAACATGGACTCATTCACTATTACACAAATTTTATTGAGTGGTTGATTTCTAGATTTGACCATAAGGATGGTGAGTTATATTACAAAGATCTTGCGCTATTGCAATAAACTAGACATGTTGAAGCTTATATTAATGAGTTTCAACATATTGTTGTTATGGTTCTAGAGATGCCCGATAAGCAAGTGGTGATTTTTTTTATTGAGGGTTTCCATGATAGGTTACGAGGGTTGGCCAAGGCTCTTAAGCCTCAAACTTTACGTGAGGATATTTAGACTACCTTGGAACTCAATACTTCACCACCAATTGCTTATTATCAACAAAATAAGAATCTTTCTAAAGGGCCCAAGCCTTCTCAAAGATCGTCTACATAGTGCCAAAGTGCACCATCCCCTCCCAAGATGGATCAAGAGACATGTAATGAGTTGAGGAGGAATAATATATGCTTATCATGTAAGGTTCCTTGGGAAAGACAAATCACATCTCATTGAGGTTCATTCAGATGTGGATGATGAGCATATTTAGGATACACATTTTCAGGATAACAATGATGATGTTGTTAATACACATGATGTTGCATATGACACCATTGATACTCTTTTCAATATTCCTAGGTATCAACCTTTTGTGTCAGAAGGAATTGTCAAGGAACAATGAGTGTTATATAAGGTAGATAGTGGTATTACTCATAGTTATATCAATGAAGGCTTTGTGGTCAATAAGGGGCTAGAAGTAAAGGAATTTGATGGATTACATGTCATGCTAGAAGATAGTTCCAAAATGAGTTAGACAAGAAGGATACCACAATTATCTATTGTATTGGATAATTATTCTTTTATAGATGTTTACTATATTATTGGTATTGGTGGAGGGGCGGATGTGGTACTTGGTGTGCAATTGTTTAAGTCTCTTAGGAGGTATGTCCAAAACTTCAACAAGATGAAGTATTAGTTTACTTACATGGGTAAAAGTATTCTGATTCAGGTACTAATGAATGAAACAAATAATGGGGCATCTAAGAGTATGTTTGCTCTCCTTGTCATTCAAGCTTTGAAAAGAATGGATAAAAATGAAGAAATCAATTCTAATTTTTTGATGTTTAATAGAAGTGGTAAATCCTCAATTTCTCATGACATAGAAACCTCGAATCATAGGGAAATGAGTGATATAGACTTTGGTGTGTTTGGTACAAAATGTAAGCATTGAGCATGGTAAATTTTATGACGCGTCTCATTATTTGACTAATTTTAAATATTTTGGGGCAGATAACATAGAGAAGTCTTAGAAATTGAATGATGGTTGGCTAGAAAGGTCAAATCAAGTCAAGTTATTTTCCCATCAAGCCAAGCTCCATCTTCAATGCGTTCATGACATTCACTACTCTTTACATGATGATGAGAAAAGATTGGCCAATTCAAAAAATCCAGGTGTTGATCATTTTCTTTTCAGTAATGATGATTCTATTGACAACACTCCTAGTGGGCTATCCACTCGAGAGTTGTCTATAATGGCCATTGATGACATCCATCACTCATCTTTAAGTTTGTCACTTATTTCTCTTGATATGGAGGCAATATAGTTTTTGATTGGTGAGTTCAAACTCTTCGATTCCTTTTGGGAAAGTGGCTATCCTTATTAGAATCGTATAGCACTTCTTGATTTTTCATTTATTACATCAGAAATTTAGTCTTGGAATGTTGAGGGGTATTTCTTTGGATATTATTTTGATTGGCATTGGTTTGATGACATGTTTGATATCATCTATGTTACTGATTAGAGTTTTGATAGTGAGGTTTGGTGGTCTTTTGTGTTGGTTATTTGGCATGTGGGAGTTCATTTTCACATTGTCTTGATGTTCTACATACATGGATGGTTACTCTATGGTGATTGGCTAAGATACATCTTCTATATCTCATACAATAGGTTCTATATTTTGATTTGGGATTTTATTTTGATTTGCTTGGTACATTGTTTCACATGGATTCCAATATGTTTCTTCATAGTTTGTGGTGTTTGGGATTTTTAGTCAGAGTAAAGTAGTAAGTTGTATGGTGCTTTCTTGAGGTCAAGCAATCTTATGAAGGGAGAACTATAATGTCCCCTCTTGCCTAGATGATCACTCAGATGTTGAGATTTGCCTATTATCCATCTCCACAGGCAACTCCCATGGATAGGAGATGTTATTCTTGGCATGGGAGGACTTTACATGCTAGAGATTTGCTTCTATATGCTTATTTAATGAGAAAATAATGTTATTTTATTGCTAAGTCACTTTTTGATAAAAATACAAAATCTCTTTTGCTAAAAATAACAAAATATCATTAAAGTGACTATTTAAGGAAAGTTATGAAAATCATAAAGTAACTTTATAATTTGAAGTTATAAAGTTAAAAGTATATAATAAGTTAAATTATAAAGTAACTTTATAATGTTCAATTATAAAGTTAAATAAATTTACTTTGTTACCTTAAATGGACACGACCTAGGGATGGGCGCCACAATTGGAATTTCAAACTAAATTAAAACTAGCTAATTAGGGCGTTGGAATCCAACATAAGAAAGGGGTTTATAAAAGAGAATTCATTTCTTTATTTTCTTATTATGTATGTTTGTTTTCAAAATTTTCTCTCTTAGACCAGCTTGCCACGTATTTTGTAAAGTCCATGAAAACCTAATTTACCATTGAGGGAAAGCTACATAGGTTTCCATTTGTGCTTCATTTGACGAATTTTCAAGCAAGTTTTACAAGTTTCTTTCTAAAAAAAAGTATCAAGGGTTTGGTGCACACAAATCAAGTAAATTTATTAATAATAAATGCTTCTAGGAAATCGAATTGCTCTTGGATTAGTGAATTTATCAGCAAGGGTTCTATATAAGTCTGATTGCAATAGATATATGGTCATTTGTGATAGATTGGGAGTGTTTGAAGATCTCTTATCTCATTTGTACATTTCCTAGGGCTAGTCGTACCATCTTAAAACCAAATTGTTTCTCTATCAAGCCATACCATTCAGGAAAAGGGTTGGGAAATTATGCTGACCTCTAAATATCAACATTTATCAACAATGTCTTTGTAATTTCATCAAGAATTAGAGGCCAATTGTTCTTCACATTGTGTTTTTTTTGATGAAATTCAATTCAATTCAATAATCTTTGGAAAGGGAGTGGTTCATAATTGATATGCTTTCATTTCTCGTGTCTCATAATTGACCTAAAGGGAGGATGATATCATCCCTTTGTCATTGTCACTCATAGTATTTCTTGTGGAGATCTTCAATAATCGATTTGTCAGAGTTAGATAGATCCCAAGATAACCAATAGTTGGCATAGGCCTTCCAAATTTTGTCTTTAATATTATTTATTTCATCTTTAATGTTTTTTGTGGCATCTAGCCACTGAATACTTTATGAGAAAAGTACATCCCCATTTGAAAAATATGATTAACCTTGACAAATAAATTGGGTGATCTAATGATGTGTAGTCTCACATTTACTTTTGAGTTCTTGTCACAACTTCTCTTTGTCTTCCTTTTTGTCTTTCTCATATTTTTCCTTCAATTGTTCTAAATGATTTTTAAAAGAACCAATTAACACCTTTCATTTATTAGCACTGGGGGTATTCGGATCTAACTCACATTCAAGCATCGCATCATGAAGTACAGTAAGAAATTATTCAACAATTTTATCTTTCTTCTGAGTTTCACCTTTGAAATCCTGTCTTGTAGAAGATAAGAAAGCTTTTCCAATTTAAATTTTTTGTACCAAATCAACTCTAGAAAAGACAATTGTTAGCTTGGAAGAATTTATGGGTTGAATATTCAATGGTGAAGTGAATAGTCTCTTCTAGGAATCATTAATTACATATCAAAGCTGGTACCAATCACAGTCACTATCTAAGACACTTTTTCAATTGATTCCTTGTCTGATTTTTTTGTCTTTTCCTCTGATGTAGCCTTGGGCTCCGATTCACTTCTTTCGAGTTCTTTTGTCATCCATTCTTCCTAACCTTTATCACTTGATCTTTCAATTTCTTTACCTTCTTTTGAATCAGAGTTTACCAGAGGATTAGCACAAGTTCTAGGTGCATCCATTTCATCATTCATATTAGGCACATTATTAATCGGATTAGCATTCACATCCTTGGATACACTAGTAAGGGTATTGAAATCAAAAGTGAGTAACATACCATGGTTCTTAGCTATAGTGATTACTTTTTCAATGATTTCCACCTTACATTTTTCTTTGGCGTCAATTTCTCCTAACATAAGATTTCCAAGACCTTTCTTTATCCTTAACTTAGTCTTACAAGCTTCTATAAAACTGCCTTTATCTTCATCCGAAAGGGTGGAATCAACAAAATCAAAGACATGATTCTTAATGACTTTTTCTTCCTCACTTGCAATTTGCCTAATTATAATTAATTCTTCCCACAAATCAACTGGTGTGTCATTTCTAAATTCTTCTACAACTACATCAAACTTATTTATCTTTATCGTTAGCCTCATTGTATAGATCACCTACCTCTTTCAGGATTTCTCCTTGTGTAGTGGACTTGAAAAGGCTTTCCACATAAAGAGGTTTCTTCAATTTATTGGATTTTGTCTTTCAAACATGTATCCATTATTTCTCTTGTTCCTCTTCTTCCTCGAACATAATTTCTATTATTTTACTCTTTTCTTCTTTCAGATTCTTTCCTTCTAGGAACTAGATGAAGGAAGTACCTTTAGATTCTTCTCTTTTGTAGAGGTTTTGAATGAATCAGCAAGTCTCCTAGAATGCCTATACTCAGTAACCTCTTTTTTAGTTAAATTTTGTTTAGCTATTGACTCCTAAATGACTTTCTTCACATTCTTTTCTTGAGTCTTCTTTGAATGTTCCAAGTGAATCTTCAAAGACTTTTCATCTATTGTACCAAATTGTTCCTATGTTTCATCTATTGGGATCTTCAACAATGCTTGATTTGTGTCCTCTATCATTTCCTTAGTGACTTCATATCCAAATGGTAGAATCTAGATTTTCCTTGGCACAACAAATTCCATGAAACATTTGTTGGTTGTGAGCATAAAAGTAATATCATCTTTGTATTTTTCAACCATTTGTATAGGAATTTTCTGCCTTCTCTGCATATTGAGTTGGAAAAATGATAAATAGGTGGTGAATGCATCTTCCCTTATCATATCATTAATAGATCTCCTCAACTTGTCTACAATCTAGTGTCCTACCGATGTGGCTAGTGACCAAAGTACTTTTTCTTGACCAAGAATCTCTTGTACAAAATAGAACAAGATACATAGAACTAGGGTTCCATACTTGAAGAGGTGCTTCTTCTTTTTGTATTGTATAAGGTTTTCCAAGAATGTTTGCCACAAGATTTCATAGAGATCAAAATCCTTGTTAATCTTAGCTATCTCATAAGCCATGTTCATAGTCGTGGTCAAAATGGAATTATCTCAGTTGGTGAAGTAGATTTTATTCCTATCATCATTGCCAGGTATTTTACCATTATGTTCTCAATAGAAGAGATAGATAAAGATCACCCATTAGGGGTTGCTCCTGTCAGTTCCATAACATCCTTGTTCCTTGCCAATTTGGAAGTGGGAATGTCATCGAAATCACTCAAACTAGTAATGGCCCTCATTAATTCCTTGGTGATAAGATGAGTCTGAGCTAACCATAGGAACTCAACATGGAATCTACTCATTTCTAATCTAACCCATTTTTTATCATAGAAAATGTTGGAAAAATCATTCTAGGTATTCAATCTCTTTTAAACAAGTGTTTTAAATTCAAACTATTCTTTCCAATCATCTTTTCTATCGATAAATCTACCTTTATCCCATGATGACTGAATTTGTCAAGCTTTACATAAATATAAGACCAAATGTCTTTAGCCAAGATCAATCCAATGGGTATGTTTGAGAATGCTCTGACTGGATCGACCTACATTGTTGTATACAAAGTTTTCTTAAATTTGGGATAGGGCCCAGTTGCAATATCAACAAGAATAGGAGTGGTCATAGTCGTAGATTCAACAAATTTCAACTTAGATCAATTCACCAAGAAACCCTAACTTCCTTGATCATCTTCGACATTTAAAATGTCTTTTTGATTCATAGAGATAAAATTTGTCAAAAAATCCTCCTTTTAACCTTTAATCAACCATCTCACGTTAAATGCTTATGTGTGTCATCCACTACCTTAATTTGCGTGATGACATGTTATACTTCCATGATGAGTTATAATTTTAATACACTTAACCATACCTTCACACTCTGCTATGATGTTACTATGGCCTCACTTTCTTTGGTAGGGGAAAGGGATATTTCTTTGATTCCTCCCCCTAGGCCAAAGCTACATGTTCTTCAGTTTTTCGATGATGTACCCACATCGAAGCTAGGTGCATCCATAGTTTATTTATTCCTCTGGATCTTCTTCATTTTAGCCTTTGCATCTTCCACATTGATCTTCTTTTCTGGATTTTTTGGAGCTTGAGTCTCATTCCTTCTACATTTCCTTACCATATGTCCGAATTTGTTGTAGTTGTAGTATCTGATATTTACTAGATCTTGTCTTGGCATGCACTGATTAGCTTTATGTCCAAAAATATTGCATGTATAACATCGACCTTCAAAATGATTATATCTATTTTAATTTAGAATTGGATTCCTACATTGATTAGCTTTGTGACCATATTTGTTGCATGCATAACATCTACCAGAGAAGAAATTAGAATTCTGATTAATTCTATTCCTACACTCTATTGCCTTATGACCTATTTTATTGCATTTTTTAACAAGAACCATTAAATAAGGTATTCATTTTACTTTCCCATTTCTCGACCAATGACTTACCTTTATCCTCCTTGGTGGATTTATTGGACTCTACTACTTGTGCTGGAGATGGATCTTCTTTGTGATTCCTCTTGGATTGTGAACATTCATTAGATTCAAGTCTTGAATCCTTTTTGTCTTCCAAAGGCTTCTTCACATCCATCATCTTATCTGACTTAACAAAATTGGGTTTTCTTTCTTGTTTATTTGCTTTCTCTAGATCTACCTTTAGATATGTCACTTCTTGTTTTAGACTTTCTCACTCTTTTGTTTTGCATTTCACCATTTTTCTCAAATACTCTGTGGTCTTCTCATTATCTTCATTTTTAACTTTTAGATCCATGATAGTGCTATTTTCTTCCTTGAGCTCTTCACTAATTTGTTTATCCCTTGTTTTAAACTTTCAGATTTGTTCGGTTAGCTTCTAAATGCATTCATTTGCCAACTAGATATTTTCTTTTAGATATTTGTTTTTTCTTTCTACAACTTCAAGATCCTCAAGGGAATTTATAAGATCTTCACTTAAATCCATAAGTTTAACTTTCTGGATCTTCTTTGAGTGGTTAAACTCTTCCAAAGGACTTAGCTCTGATACCAATTGTTGAATATCCGAAATACTTAGAGGGGAGGAGTGAATCAGTATTCCCTTGAACTTATTAAAACTTCTAACAAGGTAATCAAATAAAATAATTTAAATGCAATAAAGGAAATTAACACCAAACAGATAATAGCAAATTTATACATGGAAAACCCAAGATGGGAAAAACCATGGAGAGAGTGATCTCTCAATTATAGAGTAATATGTAACCAAATACACAATACAAGGAATGACTTACTGCTAGTGGAGATTCATTGTCCAAATACAAAAGGTTCACTATTAGAGAATCGACTCATAGCCAAAATACAAAAAATGAATTACTTAGAGTTGCATCTAGCATGTGCATGACATACATTTTTCATTGAAGTACACAAAATTATTTTACATCCACTGTACATATAACATTCACATTCACAAAACCTTTTCACATATACATCATATACACAATAGTTATTTTTCAACAACCATATGTCTAGCTTGAAAAACTGATGGTTATATATATCCACCCCAAATACTCTGCTAAGTTGGCTCAACTGGAGAAGAGATGAGACCAATATATCCATACACAACTGTAAAATGACTTTATAAGATGCCAGCATCAATCTTGATTCCAAAATACCTTGTAGAATATGCCTCCAATATGTCTGGATAGCATTGGATTCAAAAATGCCTTGTATATCTCACCTTCATCATATGCAAAAGGGACTGGACCCAAAATGCCGTCCGGTGAAGTGGATACCATAACTTAAAATTGCATGACTTAAGTATACGTATATTGCATAATAAAGGAGAAAAAGAAATAGGCCAATAACATATGTTGAAACAAACTTCTGGACCATACCAAAACATATATACCAGACAAAAGTACATCAATGACATGAATGGCAACAAGCCAACACTCATAGAGGGAAGAGAATCAAAAGGATTTGAGGGTACATTAAAATGAAGAAATGAGATTAAGAGGTGGATTAAAAATGGAAGGATGATATTAAGAACTAAGTAATTTAGAGGGATGTGTTGTCATGTTGAAGTAGTCATCAGTGAGGAGGGACCTCAAAGAGATCAATCAAAACCGGTCAGCAAGAGTAAACACAATGGAAACACACAGATATGATGGAGGCAATGTAGAACTGATAATTTTATTGCATTAAAGTTAATTACATCCAACCAATAACAACCGGATTACAACATACCGGCACATAGGCCTGGTAGAATAGGTCACACTAGGACCTTGAATCAAAAGAACTAACTTCTAGGCACAATCTATTTATCTGATATTTCTTGATTTTATGATTTATTCCATTCTAAAGCATGATTACAAATATATATATCAATCCAAAGGATCCAATCGGCCAAAAAGGGATCAAAACCCAAAGAACAAGACCTAACGTGCAAAATGAACCAGGTTGGCCTCTGCCAAGAGATTCCTCCAAAAAATCCAAAGGATGAAATGTAGAAGGTTGACCACATGCCAAGAAATATCGAGATCAATTCCCAAGGCTTGGAAAGCTTCAGAATGGGTTTTGGTAGATCACTAGAATAGGTCACAAGCAACTGATAACAAAGGAACAACTGGTAACAAGAAACTGTCATGGAAATCGATAACGATATCTTGTCGAAAAGTTATCCAAAAGAGATGCAGTTTGAAAGAAAGAAAGATGATCATGTCTTCAAGTAGAATCTAACTCCACAGGATCTAGTGAGCCAAAAAAAAGGACACATGGAAAGGAAAACTAAAACTACAAACAAAACATAAAAGAAATGTTTTTGGTTGATGCAAGATTATTGTGAATCGAGGATGCTTCTGCATCAGACATCCAAGGTTAATGAAAAAGTGAGCCTCTCACTTTGTTAGGGTCAGAGGGAAATGAAATAAATCTACCTCTTCCTAAGAAATCCAAGATGAATCTTCAACTGGTCTTCTCTTCCACTTCACAAGATATTCTTTGTACTGATTGTTCTGGGTACTACGCCCAATCCTACTGTCCAAAATCTCTTCAATCTAATCTAGTTCCTTCTGAGGCAATTTAATTTCAAGGTCTACAACACTTTCCTTACTGAATTATGGTTCATGGTACTCATGAAGATCTGTAATGTTGAATATTGGTGAAATACTTAGACTATCTGGTAGCTCCACTTCATATGTGTTTCTAGAACTGAACTTCCTCAAAATATTATAGGGTCCAAACTTTTTCATCTGCAACTTATTATAAGTTCCAACTGAGAATCTCTCTTTTCTCAAGTATACCATCACTTCATTGCCAACTTCAAATTCCTTATGTCTCCTCTTCTCATCTGCCTTCTCCTTATATTTTCTATTCATGTCTTCCAAATGATGTTTAACTTGAATATGAAATGCTGCCATGCGATCTGCAAAATCTTCCACTTCTGAACTCTTCTGGTCTTCACTCCTAATATCTCTCAATTATATTATTCTTCTAGGATGCACTCTAGTAACAATGTCAAAAGTTGTTTTTCTAGTACTTCTATTCACTAAATTGTTATAGGCAAACTCTTCTTGTGAAAGGATCAAATCCCAACTTCCAGTTTTATCTCCCACTAAACATCTCAACAAGTTTTTCAAACTTTGGTTAACTACTTTGGTCTATCCATGAGTCTGTGAATGAAAAGTAGAACTGAACTTCAAATCTGTCTTCATCTTCTTCCAAAGTGTTCTCCAAAAATAGCCAACAAACTTAGTATCTTTGTCTGAAACTATGCTCTAAGGTAATCCATGCAATCTCACCACTTCCTTGAAAAATAGGTCTTCTACATGTAATGCATCTAATGTCTTCTTACAAGGTATGAAATGAGCCATCTTTGAAAATCTATCCACTACAAATATAGAATCATTCCCTCTTAGTGTCTTAGGCAATCCAAGTACAAAATCAATGGTTATATCCTCCCAAGGTCTTACTCATCAATCCCACATTTTGACTACTACCTTTTGCAGCTTGACAAACTCTACAACTCTCCACATATCTCTTAACATCCTTAAGAATCTAGGGCCAAAAGTATTGCTCACTCACCAATGCAACTATTTATCAATACCAAAATGTCCAGGTTAACCTCCACTATGCTTCTCTTTTATCAGGTTCTCTCTCATGGAACTCTTAGGTATGCATAATTGAACTCCCTTGAATAACATCCCATCTTGAATGAAATAATCCAACCATTTTCTTCTATCAACCATAACTGGTTCTTTACATGCTTTCCAAGGTTTTGCAAAATTTGGGTCTTTGTCATACAAGGTCTTCAAATCTTCAAAACCTAATACTATCACTCTCATCTCTATCAAAAAATTCCTTCTCCTACTCAATGCATCAACAACTTTGTTAGATTTTCCACTTTCGTGCTTCAACACAAAGGTGTAACTCTACAAGAATTCTACCCATCTCATATGTCTCTGATTCAACTTACTCTGACTATTCAAATACTGCAAAGCTTGATGATCTGTATACAACACAAACTCCTTAGGAAACAATTAATGTCTCAATTTCTTCAAGGCTTGAACTATGGCATAAAATTCCTGATCATACACTTAATATCTCTTTCGGGCATCATTCCATTTCTCACCAAAATATGTTATTTCTCTCCCTTCTTGACTCAAAAATGCTCCTATTGTTGTTCCACTTGCATCACAATCCACTTGAAATACCTTATTAAAATCTGGTAAAGCCAACATAGGTTGCTCAGTTACTTTCTGCTTCAACAATTCAAAACTTTTTTTTGCTCTGGTGGTCCACTTGAATTGCTTCTGATCTCCTCTCATGGTCTCAGTCATAGGGTTACAAACTAAATTGAAATTTTTGATAAACTTTTGGTAAAAACTAGTCAATCCATGAAATAATCTTACCTATCTAGTGCTTTTCGATGTAGGTCACTCAACAATGGCTTTCACTTTCTCAGGGTCCATCTTCAAACTATTCTCAAATATCACAAAGCCCAAATAGACTAACTCATCCTTCATGAAAGTACACTTCTTGATATTGATCAGCAACTTCTATTCTCTCAACCTCTACAAAACTTGTCTTAACTGCAACAAATGCTTCTCTTTTGTCTTACTGAAAATCAAAATGTCATCCAAATAAACAATAAAAAAATTACCGAAGAATTTCTTCAATACCTCATTCACCAACCTCATCCAAAAGGCATCACCAACCATTCATATAGTCCTTCATTTATCTTAAATGTTGTCTTCCACTCATCACCTTCTTTGATCCCGATCTGATGATATCCACTCTTCAAATCTATCTTCGTAAAGTATTTTTCTCCACTCAAACGGTCCATTATGGCATCTATCTTAGGCAAAGGAAATTAGTACTTCACTATGATCTTGTTTATTGCTCTTGAATTGGTACACATCCTCCATCATCCATTCTTCTTAGTTGCTAATATTGTTGGTACTGCACAAGGGCTTAGACTTTCCCTGATCAAACTTTTCTTGAATGGCTCCTGCACTTGTCTATTCAGTTCTTCATTCTCTATTGGTGCCAACTGGTGTGTAGCTTTGTTAGGTAAACTAGCTCTGAGAGCCAAGTCCATGCAATGACTAATACTTCGAACAGGTGGGAATCCATCAGGTACATTATCTGAAATGATGTCTTCATATTCTATCGACAAATCTCTTATCTATGTCGGGTGTTCTCCTTCCAGTTCCGGTCTCTCAGTCTTCTTAGGAATTAAGGCAGAGCACACATTATCATGTCTCATTCTATCCATGAGTTTTCTTCCATCTACTAAACAAATTCTGGCATTTGTACAAACTTCACTCTTCAAAGGTTCCTCCAAAGGTAATAAGGTTTACTTCATCCCATTGACCACAATAGTCTATGCATTCTTCCTCCCATCATGTATTGCCTGTCTATATCTAATAAGGCTTAGGGTGTTTCAATCTCTCCAATTTCAACTTATTCACCATCTCTTCTGAAACAAGATTATATGACCTACCACTATCAATAATAACTTTACAACACTTACTGGATACCTTACATCTAGCCTTGAACAGGTTCTTCATCTCCTCCAGTATAACACAAAAATCTCCTCATCATCAACAGTTCTCCATCTTCCAGTTTATTGTCTGATCTAGTGGGTTTTTCTTCCACCAATGTTTCTCTTCTAGTAGCCTCTATCTTCTTACATTCAAATGAACGATTTCCTTCTCCTCCATACTTAAAGTAGGTTCCTCTAAATGTCATCTTGTCTTGTCTTCTAAATTTCTTATTCCGGTAACCATTTGGTTCTCTCCTCTAGTAGAAATTTCTATCATCCTTTCAGTATGATTTACCTTCTTTGCTCACTTCCTTATCCTTGTTATGATCTGTACTAGTTTCTCTTCCTCGGGTATATCCTCTTCCTCCTTGAAATCTTCCTTCGGTAAACCTTCCACCTCTACCTCTCTGTCTCTGCTCATGTCTTTTGTTAAATTTCTCTTCGACCTTTATTGCATACTGGTAATCCTCTTCAACACTCTCTAATTTGATCATACTAATTTCATCTTGTATATACATCCACAATCCCTTTGAATATCTTGCAATCTATTCAAATTCATCATCAACATGTCCAGATCTGATGTTCAACTTGTAAAATGCTTCAGTGTTCTCCTTCACACTAGATTCCTTTTGTCTCAGATTCTGCAACTTCCAAAACAAATTGACTTGATAATTCACTGAGACAAACTTTTATTTTAGTCTAGCAATCATCCTATCCCATGTCTTAATCTTTTGTTTACCTCTTCTCTTTCTATCAACTTGCAAATGCTCCCAACAAAGAGATGCATGACCTTTCAACCCGATATAGGCATACTTCACCTTCCTCTCTTTTGCAATGTTTTCAAAATCAAAATACTTCTCCATCTCTGAAATCGAATCCATCAAATCATTTGAATCTAACTTCATATCATATTTTGGTGGGGTAAAATGACGTTTAGTGTTCGCTCTACTCAAAACCCTTAAAAAACTTTCCTCCTTCGAATCAACTGCTGGTAGGTTCACTTGTTTTGTCGGGGCTTCTTCTCCTTAATCTTCGCTCACATCCTTAATATGTCAGCCTCTTCTCTAGGTTGTCTCCATGGCTTTTAATTGGGTTGTTATTCCTTGCAACATCTCCATTATAGCAGGGTGTGCATTCCCATGTGCTCCATCATTCCTAGTTCCTCTTCACATCATTGATCCATGCTAGTCCTCTGCAATTGCAGGTCGGATCCATAATCCACAACCCTACAACAAAATTTAGGACATGCAACCTCCAGAACTAACTTCGCTCTGATACCACTTGAAGAAGTCACTGGTGAGGAGGGACCTCAAGGAGATCAGTCTGAATTGGTCAACAAGAGTAAATACAACGGAAACACATAGATATGATGGAGGCAATGTTGAACATATAATTTTATTTCATAAAAGTTAATTACATCCAACTGGTAACAACCGGGATATAGCATACCGACACATAGGCCTGGTAGAATAGGTCACACCGGGACCTTGAATCGAAAGATCTATCTTCTAGGCATACTCTATCTATCTAATACTTCTTGATTTTATGATTTATTCCATTCTAAAGCATGATTAAAAATAAATATATTGATCCAAAGGATCCAGTTGGCCAAAAAGGGATCAAATTTTGGCATTGAGTTGTCATTGATGTCAACCAGTATGGTGGAAGACAACTAGGTATTGAGGTCCTGTTAGTGACATCATCGGTAAGAGATGATATGAAGTTATGTGTTGGCATGATGAGTTGTAACCAGTTTAAAGGCTAGTTGTGTGCTTGTGATAATGATTGTGATAAAGAAGTAGAGTGACAAAGAGATCACAAACCACCAGAGGTGAAGTTGTGCTACCGATGCAGTGTACACTATTGGTTAGTAGTAGGAGAAGGTCTCACCAGTAGGGGCTTGTGTCGGTATGAGTTTGAGGAATGATCATGTTTAAACTGACATTATGTTGGTAAGATGAGTGTATGTCAATGTGATGCCACATGGAGCTAAGGTGGCGAGCATGCAGAGGTTGGTGAAGTTTCCATTGACTTGGTTGTTGGAGCAGTTAGTTGATATTAAATGAAACAACAAAAAATTATGGGTCGATAACACATTGAAATGGCTTGAGGAAGAATGAATGATAGAGAAAGATCAGGGAGTTGTTGGCACTTGGATCAAAGCAAGGAAATCAGATTGCAAGAGGACCTCGAGAAGGAAACAATGGGGTCATAAATGAGTCGACAAATTTCAAGGCCGAAAATCATGGTCGGGTTTTCTATTTTTGGTAAACATATTTTGGACAGATGGAAAACGCATGACGGATTATTCCTCCAATGCAAGTGTGTGATCCATGGTAGATTTGATCAGATTAGATGCAGATTTGGTCACAAGAAGGAAACCCTAACCACCCTCTATTTGAATTGGTTTTTGGAGGGAAAGTTTCAATTTAAATATGGTGACCTAAGACAGATAGAGGTGTTGTTGAAAAAGGTAAAAGAAGAGAGTGAAATTGTTGTTTGTGAGAAAAAATACAAAAAAACTTGAAGTGTTTGTGAGTGAAGATTGAACTGGTAAGGAGAAGCAGGGTAAATCGGTGTAAGGAATAAACCAGCAGAGTGAGAATAGAATGCAAAGTTGACAAACTAGAAGAAGAAGTACCTGATAGAGAGTGACCAAGTACGATTTGAATTCAACAAAATAGAGGGAGAGAAGATTAAGGATCTAGTTAGAACCAATAGGAAGGCTAAGTTGTAGTGTGTGTTGAGTTGATATAGACCGGTAAGATAGAAACCGGTAGTGCAAAGCTTTTAAAGGTTGAAAATTTTCATTTGCAGCAAGCATATCATTTGTATATATGAGTTTTAATATTGTTTTCACTGAGTTGATGCTTAGTGCAGGGGTTTTACCTCCTTTAGGTTGTAGCTTATAAATTATACAGGGATTGGTGCTCCTTTGAGTTGGTGCTCATAAATTGGGGGTTGGTTCTCCTTGGGTTGGTTCCCTAAAATTTGTAATCAGATCTTTTCATTATGAGGCTAGATTGGAGTAGAAGATCTCCAGCAGCTATTCTCACCGAGGTTTTTTCGACATTGGATTTTCCTCATATATCTAGTGTTATGTGTTGCATATTCATGTGTGTCATGTATTAATCCTTTGGTTATTTCTCCTACACACATTGTTTGCATTTCTTTGGTAACTGGTCTGCATCTTTTGTATTTCATATTGAACTAGTGTAGCACTGATTAAGTAAAAATTGTTTCAATCATTGAATCACCCCCCTCTTAGTGATCCATTGTATCCAACAATCGGTATCAGAGCCTAGGTACCCTATTTTGTCAAAGCGTACTCTAGCTTGAGTAAATCCTATCAAGTGTTCACAATGGCAAGAAATTAATCAGCCTCCTCAAAAGCCCTTATGTTTGATGGTGTCAACTATGCCTTTTGGATTATTAGAATGGAAACTTATTTGTCCTCTCTAGGGTATGATGTATGGATGTCAGTTGTAAATGGGTATACTATCCCCAATAATCCTCCTACTGATCCAAATGCTAAGAAGAAATATGAGAACAATGCTAAGACAAATAATGTTATTCTTAGTGGGCTATCTGATAATGAGTTTGTTATTGTCATGCACTGCTCATGTGCCAAAGCAAGTTGGGATAAGTTGCAGAAATTTTTTTAAGGCGATGCTAAAGTTGAGGAAGCCAAGTTACAGACATTGAGAGAACAACTTGAGGGTTTGAAAATGAAATATAAAGAGAATATTGTTGATTATCTCCAAAGGATTGATGAAACAACAAACACTATTAGAGGGCTTGGAGAATAAATAAAAGATGAGGTAGTAGTGAAGAAAGTACTTAGATCCCTTACACCTAAGTATGATACAAAGGTTTTTGCAATAGAAGAAGAAAAATATCTAAAAGTCTTTAGAATGGATGAGTTGTATGGTTCCCTAACTGCTTATGAAATGAGGACTGCCGATATTGATGTTGTGAAGAAGAAAGTTGCATTAAAAACATCAAGAAAAGGAAAAGAAGAGTCCACTCATGATGGAACTAGTCAAGACTCTGATGATAGCATGGCAAACTTTGTCAGAAGACTCAAAATGGGTTCAGGCAAATACAAAGGCAAGATGCTCCCGAAATGTTTCAACTATGGAAAGATTGGACATTTTGTTCCCAAATGTGCCTATGGTGATAGGAGTGAAGGTAATAAATAAAGTGGTATAAGATCATATGGTAAAGACAGGAAAAATAATGTCTATCAGTATGGTATAAGAGGCAACCAGAAGTAGAACAATCTCTACACATGAAAATGATACCACCGATGAGGAAAGTGTCTCAAATGACTGTTGCAGTGAAGATGATGTTAGTGCAACCCTTTTCATGGCCCAAGAGGTTCCGATACCTAAAGAAGGAGAAAATGAAGAGAAAGAAGGAGAAGTAGATCTTTAAGTAGAGCTCATTCATGCTTTGGAAGAGCTGAAGAAAACAAGAAGAGACCTGAAGAAGGAGAAAAAGGCAACACCTGAAGAAGAAGAGATGTTGAAGAAATCTCTTGAAGAGTCCAAGAAAGAAATTGTAGATCTAAAACTTGAATTGGAAGAAGCCAAGAGGATCTCTGAATTTACTAGCATCGGTTTAAGTAAAAAGGAGAAGGAGCATCAGAACCTAGAAGAAGAAATTGTCAAGCTCTAGAAGGAATTAGAAAAATCAAGGAAGAAATGAAGGTGAGACTCAAATATGAAGGAAACACTGAATCTTTAGACACAATGTTGAACAAATAGAAGCAATCTAAGGATACCGGTGGCTTAGGATTTGAAGAGGGTCAAAGTTCAAATATCAAAGACACACCCAGTAAGGAGATATTGTTTACTTCTTCAAATGAAAGTGAAGAGAAGAAGACATTCATGGTAAGAAAAGATACCAATAAGAAGATGTATACAGATGCTGTCAATAATTATCACACAAACTAGTATACACAATC